>NC_135662.1:26347532-26582532 GCF_964188315.1 Podarcis muralis
TGCTGAGAAGTCTCTTGAGACCTCCCTATTGCCAGTCAATGTTAGCGAGGGGAAGCACTGAGAATATTTACAACAAAGGACAAGAGTAATAGACTTCCACGTGCCATTCTGCCGGTACCTAGGCCCCAAGCAGAGGGGCTTAGAAAACTGAAATATCCCATTTCACCTCACTGGAAAGTAGTTCTTTTTCAGAGCCCAGACAGCTCAACTAGACTTTCAGATGACCATCTTTTCCAGCCTTACCTGGAGATGCCAGGGGTGGAATATAAGATCTACCCACTAAGCTATTGCTTTTCTCCCTGACCCCCATCTCAGTTCTCCTCCAAGTTCACCCAGAAGTAAGTTCCACTGAAATCAACAGAAGTCACTTTCCATCAAGGAATCAGAGCACCCTCGTAGGTGGATGGGAGCTCAGTTGTGCCCATCTGAGAGAGCAGAAGGGCTATTTTTATTTGATTAATTTTTTAATGAAGTGTATGTCCTGTTCCACATCACAACTGTTTTGGGGCTAGGTCACAACAATATAAAATACAATACTGACAGAGACGAGAAATAAAATACAATTACATATCATAGTCACCAATAGCAATTACAGATCTCACTGCCAGGTTGCCCTGTGCAAAGCAGGCTGGTGCAGAGAGATAGAAAGAGGATGAGGCAGCCAAAGCACAGAGGGGAGCATGTTCCATAACCAGTGTGGCATTCCCAAGAAGGTCCTGTGGAAAGTCATATATCTCTTTTTCTTAGTCAAAAAAAGCCTCCTCGGTTGATCTCAAGGGCCTTTCCTTCTTCAAACTGCAACAGATGAGAGAGGGAGGCAGCAGTGTAGCTAGCCGCTTGGGTGCCGGGTGCGGTGTGTGCATTCTGCAGCCGGGGGTGGGGCGAGCTGCCCACGGGGGTGGAGAGAGCCACCCATGGGGGCGGGGCACGCTGCGTGGAGCCTCTCTGCTGCCTCCCCTTCAGCTGTAGGGCGGCTAAGGGAGAGGCAGAGGCCAGACGCAAGTGCCCAAGTCACCACATCACTTCCAGGAGAGACACGTGGCTCAGGCACGCTGCAGGCCTCGTGGTAAGTGCCAGCCCCCATGGTGTGGCACCCAGTGCCAGCCGTGTTTCGTTACATTTGTTGACTGAACTAAAAAGTTTCGTGAGCCCATTTTTTTTATTTTTTAAACTTATATTTTTGACATTTTTTCACCCCCCTCAGTGGTGACAGCCAGGGTGCCTGCACACGCTTCCTCTGCCACTGGAGGGAGGAAGCTGGGGGTACATACTGCTGGCATAGGAGGTCCCTCCTCTCAGGGGACTCTGGGAACTGTAGCTCTCTGAGGGGAATGGGGGTTGGGTCTCCTTACAACTCTCAACACCCTTAGCAGAACTGCAGTTCCCAGGATTCTGGAGGGGGGAGTTGAATACGCAGCACTTTTTTCTAAAAATTTTTTTTGGGGTACTCTCATTTTCCTACTCATATTGAAATACTGCCCCTCAATGATGCCCAACTTAGATTCACGAAATGTTTAGGGGTATGTGTCCCCCTGCGTCCTCCCAACAAAAAAGCACTGAACCTACTGTGATTTGCACTTCCCCAAGCAAAACTGAAACACAGCCATCCTATGAAGTTCACCCTTACTTGAATGTTGCAAGGTAGTTCTCCAACCAGATAATGTACACAAAGATATATATTATGAAGTGTGTGCTGTACAGTCATACCTCTGGTTGCGTTCACTTCATGTTGCGGATTTTCGGGTTGTGAACACGGCAACCCCAGAAGTGTATACGTCCGGGTTTCGCCGTGTGATCATGCACAGACGTGATCCGCGTGCTTCGCACATGCGCAGAAGTGCTCTATCTCGCTTCGCGCATGTGCAGTAGCAGTGCTTTACTTGCGGACTTTTCGGGGTATGAACAGAACCCAAAAAAGGATCGCGTTCATAAGTAGAGGTACCACTGTATTAGTAAAAACGCTTTATCGTACTAAAAATACACCCTACAGAAATCCATTGTATTAGGGGGAAATTGTTTGCAAAATACATATATAAGGCCATAATGCATACAGAAATGGATGTATTAGGAGATGTGCATGTTAGAATGCTGATGAATTCTTCATGAGGATTTTTTTAAAAAAGAAACTTTGCAAACTGATGCCAAAATGTGAAGGACTGAAATTAAGATTGGGGGGGAAAGGAGACTCAGACAAACTATCATTGGCAGATTCATCCATTCCCACTGCCAGGCTAGTGGAGGGGGGGTTGCCACCTTATTTATGTTTAAATATTATTTATATCCACTTTCTTGGGAGTAAGCACCATTGAACTCAAAGGAGCTTGCTTCTGAGTAGACGTGCATAGGATTTCACCTGTGGTTAAATAGTTAACTCATCCTTACAGATGCACATGCAAATCTTTTTCTTGTGACGCTTACCTTTCTAATACGTCTTCAAGCTTCATTACAAAAGAAAATATCCAGAGTAGAACTTCTTTCTCGCTAGCTCATGATATCATGCTCTCAGGATCTAAAGACGAGGCGATTCATTTCCATGCTTTTTGGCAACTCCTTGTGGCATCTTGTCAAGAAGAATGTTTGTAAGGAAATGATTAATTCTTTCCTTCATACAAGGGTTTGACAATGGGCAAGTGAGATGTCATTTTCAAATAAATATATAACATAAATAAGTCGTTGAGCTCTGTGAATCATATTGATATTGGGAGATTGTGTTTCATTCAAATGCCTGGTGTTTTTTTTGCACCAACAGCCTTCCAGCTGGATTACTGCAATTCACTCCATCTGGAACTGGCCTTGAGGACACTCAGGAGGCTGCTGGTGGTATAAAAGATGGCGGCCAGAGTGTTAATGGGTACATCCACCATACAGTGACTTTCTCCCTATAATAGGCACTTTTAAAAGTTTTTAGTTGGTGATTACTGTTATGGTAAGTGTTAGCTTGGTCGCAGCTGCCCATAGGAAAACAACATATCCATGGAAAAATACGAAGGCTATGCAATCGTGTGAAAAGCCTTCAATACGGTGTGGGCTCTATCCTTCAGAGTGGCATATCATACATATTCAGTTAGCTAAGTGACAATGAATTACACATGTGTTAAAATAATTAGGGATGTATAAATCCCTTATCTCATGGGAAATTGTCGTAATCTTATCAGAATTCTTCTGGCATGCCTAGGTATTCCTTTGAAGCTTCATTCCAAATTTCCTTTGGAATGTCAGGCTTAAAATTATTTGGTCTTCCTTGAAATTTCTCAGAAATTTTATCTCAGGGATCACGGATGGTTGGGCAGGGATATCTCTGTGTGGGGAAGTGCTACCCCCATCTTGCCTTGTACCTTCAGTCATTCCTATAAAAATTGTGTCTGTGTGTGTGTATCCACAAGTGTGGTAGTTATGAGCAGCTCACACCCCAGATTTATTATTTTAAGTTTTTTTTAAAACAAACAAACATGTTCTACAGCTAGCAAAGCCCCCAGAGCAGCTTACATGGGATAGATGATAGATTCGATAGATGATAGATAGATAGAGATATAGATGATAGATAGATAGATAGATAGATAGATAGATAGATAGATAGATGATAGATTGATTGCTATGGTATTTAAATAGCCCATTGAAATATTTGGCAATGGTGGCAATTCACACAGTCAACTTTTCCTCCTGTTCATAGACCTCTTGGTTCTACTGGTATCAATAGCCCTATTACATGTTCCTCTCCTGTGTTCACATACATGTGGCATTAGGGGCAAGGCAATTTGACCTGGTCCCATTCCTTGCTCCTGCATTGTTCAACATGGGAGCATGGAACACACCCAAGGAGGGCTTGTGAGGAGAAAATGAACCCTCCATTCTCAGCATGAGAAGTGGTTATAGTTGGAGTGGATGTCGGTGATGCTGACAGTTTGCTTTGTTGATGGCTACTTTTGCTTCTTTGTCACAGTGCAGTTGGACTTTAAAGGACCCTTAACGACTAATACTTAACAATTAATACACAGTCTCCTCAGAGCCCCAAATAAATATATATTCCACTACATGAACATAAATGAATTTGAGCCTGATGAGAAATTTTCAATCCATATGCACCTTATGCAGTAAAATACCTGGGTGGGATGAATGAATCTGATGTTGCCTTTTAAAAAAAATACAGCTAAAGGGTGGGTTTTCATTGTCCTGGGGTGGTACCTGAAAGGGCAAGGCCCATACTACATACTTGCAAAATTCCTTAGGATGTATTTGTATGAAGGATAGGGCACACCTTAAATAAAATAGCTGCAGAGTTCTAGGAATAAAAGAAAAGGTCTTGGAAGAGGAGGGAAAAACAAAAAAACACTTTCTGACAGGTCTGGGCAAATGTGAAACATACAGGATTTTGTACTAAGAAGCAGAACATATATGCATATAGTGTCTAGAACTGGAGCCTTTTGAATAAAATGGGTGCTGATGTGACCTTTGAAATCATTGTGCTCAAATGTCTAGCTCACCCCCAAATTCATTTTGAATTTTACTTTATGCAAAATGTGGTAGCACCTCTGTCTCATATGGTTCCATTGGCAGATATACCATATGTCTCATATGGTTCCATTGTGGCGGGTCAAGATATACTTGACATGGGTGGCGCTGTGGTCTAAACCACTGAGCCTCCTGGGCTTGCTGATCGGAAGGTCGGCAGTTCGAATCCCCGCAATGGAGTGAGCTCCCGTTGCTCTGCCCCAGCTCCTACCAACCTAGCAGTTCGAAAGCATGCCTGGGCAAGTAGATAAATAGGTACTGCTGTGGCGGGAAGGCCACATTTCCATGCGCTATGGCTTCTGTCACGGTGTTCCATTGTGCCAGAAGTGGTTTAGTCATGCTGGCCACAGGACCTGGAAAGCTGTCTGTGGACAAACGCTGGCTCCTTCGCCCTGAAAGCGAGGTGAGTGCCGCAACCTCATGGTCGTCCTTGATTGGACTTAACTGTCCAGGGGTCCTTTACCTTTTTAACCTTTATACTTGTTGACGTTACCTGGTCAAGACTAAACCTGCAATCATTCCATGCTGAACCATTCACAAGACTATCCACCATGAAAGAGCTGTAAGACAATGTCACCTTGGAGCAGAAAATAAAGTTCTATGAACCCTGCTTTGCAGGGGGTCAATATGAGATCAGACTTGGAAACCCTTGTCTCCAAACTCAGTACAGGGTCACAGGCAAAATTCAATGCTTAATAGCATCTCTCAGCAGGATAATAGGAATTTGGTTATACATGTCACTTCTGATGGAAAACCATGTACATTTTTTGAATGCATTCGCAGTCATCTTTTGTTTCTTTAAATGAAATGCATGTTGAAACCAGTCATCCAACCCACACAAACACACACACACACACACTCATAGAGAGAAAATAGGATTTATAAGCATGGACTTTCTCTGCTGCAAATGGTCTTTTCGTTAGTCCACTGAAAAACCATTTGTCATAGGCTTTACTGTACCATGAAGTTATGATTAATATTATGGCTTGACTACAGCAGGTAGAAAGAGCACATTCATTTTCAAAGTCACGTCGCATTGATTAGAATTCACTGCAGGTTATTCAAATAACGATCCGCTGAGTTCCCGGGAGAATTTCTGTCTGATTTTTCTTTATCCTCATTAAAGATCCCAGGTGCAGACAAAGCTTTACACACTTCTAATTTGCATTATCCTTGGGAAGGAGGTAATTCACATGCCTTCAGTATATAGCACTTTTTTGTAGTTTGCTCTTTCCTGTCTATTTAAATAAATCAAGAAATTTAGCCTTTATAAAACATCTGACAATAGAAAATGCCAGATTTTATTATGCTTCGTAATAAGCACGTGCATTTTTAAATATCACTTGCAATTCAGAGAAAGCATTCTCTCTCTTTTTCCCCTACCCCAGCCCCTTTATAAATACAGCCCCCTCCTCTGACTTCTAAGGCGAGAGTGATTCATTTCTAGTGTGGAGGTAAACAAGGTATTATACCGCTCTTCCACTGTGAGAAATGAGAAATTATTCCCCACTACTGCTAAACTACCACTAACCAGTGCTTGTTGACGAGTTGGCCACCACCAACAAGGTTTTATATGTTGTTTAATTGTGCTCAGTAGAATTCTGCATGAAAGTAAAACACTAAACAGTTAAAGCAACTAAATGGGATTAAATCCCTCCAAAGCACTATTTGTCTGGCTCCACATCTGGATTTCCAAGGCATAAGGTGTGTGGCCCTCTGGTCTGCAACAAAATGCTCTGTCTTGGACTATTTTTATCTCTAGTCTTTGTTCTAATGAGTTTAGCCTGAAGGAGAGTGACAGCACAGTTGACATTTCATTGGGTTTCCATCTCTCAAGAGACAGGAAATTTTTTAGCTAATTAAATAATGTTATACCGTGTTCAAACTACAAAGGCAACGCGAAGCCATGCTGCAGTGATCCTCCAGTTGCTCAGATCACTTGAGTATTTGTAAGGTTTTTATTATGCAGAATCCACTGTCTTTGAGGTCTTGAAAGCAATGCCTCTATTAGATAAGCTTTTGATGGCACAACCTTGACAATAATAGTTCAAAACAGGCTTGTGTATTTATGAAATGAATCCAAACGGCGGGAAGGCTATGAGAAAAATACTGCCATTATCCCTCCATTTCCTCATTCCAACATAGATTCAACATAAATTGACAAAATTGCTGTTGTTGCTTGAGAGTATTGGATGAGATAAGTAAGGTTTCTGCACTTAGAAGGATGTAAAGGACTTAGGTATACTGATTGTTGTCAAATGTGTCTTGTAACCTATGTTGAAAAGTGTCAGGGACTGGCTGGATGAGGAAGAATGGTGGGAGCCCACGAGCCCCCCGAGGAGGGCACAGAAGAGAACAACTTAGACCCCGGATCCTGGTGGTGGGGCACTGAAGAGCAGTCTGAGGAAGGGATGAGCTGAGACGTTCTAGAAACAGGGGTTTGAGTGATCAAGGAGGGTCAGGAGAAAGAGGAGCTAGTAGTCAGTTTCAGCAATGTCTCAGCAGGCTTAAGATGAACCAAAGGACTCTACTGTGTTGTTGCTTTCTGTTCATAAAAAGCTAATTGCATTCTGTGCCTCCCATGTGTGTGCCTGCCCTGTGGTTCACCTGGCTTGCTTGTCAGCTCCTTGACAAAAAGTGATAAAGGCTGCAATCCTATGCACACTAAACCTAAGTCTATTTCCGAGTAGACATACACGGGATTTTACTGTAAGTGCATAACAGGGGTGAGATCCCCCAATGGCAGCGATGCATGTAACCCCCGATACAAAATGGCCCCCTGCGCAGGGGCGGAGCAAGGTGGGTGCGGTCCACCCCAGGTGTCACCTCTGAGGGGGGTGACAAAATGCTGTGCGGCACTCAGCGTTTGTGAGAGATGGTGTGGCTTTGGCACGCAGGCTTCCCTCTGCCAAAATGGTCCACTCAACAACTTTGGCTCCCCCCCAGAAAGCTCAACAACTCTGGCTCCCCCCAAAAAAGCTCAACAACAACAACAAAAATCATGGGGGGGGGGGCAAGAAATTTTTCACACTGGGTACTACCTGACCTTGCTACGCCACTGCCCATGTGTCCTCCTTTTTCCTTCATGCACAGAAAAATTAATTATACCTACTACCCCCCTATAAAGGTAAAGGTACCCCTGCCCGTACGGGCCAGTCTTGACAGACTCTAGGGTTGTGCGCCCATCTCACTCTAGAGGCCGGGGGCCAGCGCTGTCCGGAGACACTTCCGGGTCACGTGGCCAGCGTGACAAAGCTGCATCTGGCGAGCCAGCGTAGCACACGGAACGCCGTTTACCTTCCCGCCAGTAAGCGGTCCCTATTTATCTACTTGCACCCGGGGGTGCTTTCGAACTGCTAGGTTGGCAGGCGCTGGGACCGAGCAGCGGGAGCGCACCCCGCCACGGGGATTTGAACCGCCGACCTTTCGATCGGCAAGCCCTAGGCGCTGAGGCTTTTACCCACAGCGCCACCCGCATCCCCTATAAGGGCTGCAAATCAGGGCTGGAGCTAAAGCTTAGTGTGGGTGGAACCAAAGCCCAAAGTAGGCAGGGCCACATCACACACATATGTTCACATGTACATATCCTACTTTTTTACATACAATGGCATAGTGCCACACTTCACTTGCCCTGCTTCAGATGCCCAAGGAAGAATGGATTCCCCAGCTTGCTTGCCTCTCATCCTGCCCACTAGGAAAGGTGTTCTCTTTCTCAGCGCACTGTACAGAAATGCAGCATGCTGTCCATGGAGGAAGAGAATCAACCTGTCCACCATCAACTGCTTGCTTGGATCCCATACTGCACACTGGAAAATTGACTCAGGGCACAGTGGAAAATGGACTTCTTTCCTGCTGCTGAACTGAAAGGGGCCATAGCTCAGTAGTAGAGCATCCACCTTAGAAGCAGAAGGTCCAAGATTCAATCCCTGGCACCTCCAGGTAGGGTTAGGAGCGACTGCTGCCTGAAATCCTGGACAGCTGCTGCCAGTCAGTGAAGACAATATTGAGCTACATGGACCAATAGCCTGACTCTGTATAAGGCGGCTTCCTGTGTTCCCATTTATCAGCTGAGCATCAGGAGAGGGGAGTTTGGAAGCAGAAGAGGTTTTAACATCCACCTGTCAGGCTTTGGTGAATCAGATCCCTCCCCCAGTGGCAGCAAAGAAGCAGATAAAAAAAGAAGAGTTCTTACCAATTAATTTATTGAATAATTACAACAAAAGACAAAGGAATGCAGTCTCTCTCTAGAAATGGCATTGCTCCAAATAAAGTCTCCCCTCTTCCACATCAGTTCTGCACTGGCTAATCTGAGCCTTCTGTCGCTGAGCTCTCCATTCTACTACCCTCAATGCCTGTCTGGTCCTGGGAGAAAGGGGGTCAGGAATGCTTTCCAAGGACACTGAGTCTGTCAAATGTCTCCCCCCTGGTGGTGCTTCTTCTTCTTCCTGCTGTTCCTCTTCCAATATTTCCCAGCTTCTGCCCTCTGCAGCCTCTGAACTATGCCCTTCCGCAACCCACTAATCTAAATCTATACTGTCCTCCTGTTCTCAGGAAGGTTCAGGAGAAGGGAGGGTGGTCCCCACCATTCCTCCTCAGTCCAGCCCCTGACACCACCTGATAAGTTATCCCCTGCTGGTCAGCTGGTCAGAAGGCAACAGCTCAGCACATGTACATACCCCCTCCACACACACACATTCAGGGGCACAGCCCCACATTTCCAGAGCGCAATATGGAACAGCCCAAAGATTCTGAGCTGAGTTTCCATCAAGCTGTATCCTATAATATTCATTTCTGTTTTATCCCACCCTTCCTATTGCCTCCCCATCGCTACCCCGGTTCATCCTGACAAGAAGTCTGTGAGGGAGATGAGGCTCTGAGAGAGAGAGATGGCAAGTGGGCCAAGGCCTCCCAGTGAACTTTGTGGCTGAGCAGGGATTTGAATTCCCTGAGCTTTGTACTTACCTCACATTGGCACACTTTCCTGAAATAAAAAAAAAAGGTCTTATTAATTAAGCTTTGGTTAGCTTCTTTTGAAAAGTTATGCCATTTTTCCAGCATGAGGTGGAACAATTCCACCACCACCCGCCCCCCCCCCCCCACAAAAAGCCTTTATCAAGAAAAGACCTACGCTGCTCAGATCCTGTAGCTGCTTACCCTTCAGTCTTCTGTCGTGCGTTGCACCCAAGATATGTGATTATCTTAGTGGCTATTACATTGATGGGTGCTATAGAATCGTGCATATATAATAATACTCTCCAGCCGCACACTCTGTCAAGTAGAAAACAATATATTTGATATTAATTATTCAATTTCTTTATTATGGTGTCAGCATTTCTCTGATAAGCTACCATTTATATATCTTGTTTCATGACTCTTTAAGTGTCTAATGACATTATGGGCTAAAATACAATAGCTGCAAAATAATGTCTTCTAAGAAATGGTTGTGCTTTCAGTTATATTCTGAGACATAGGGCGCTGTTTGCCCGTGATTCATACCCCAGAAACCATTACAATTTGTCCTTCTAAGTTCAGAATTTATACTAATAATAAGACTTCCTATCGGCATGAGGCCTTTAGCCAAGAGCTCAGAGCAAAATAATTCCTCATCTCAATCTCTCAGGCCATATCTACATCACAGAATTAAACTGATTTAGTAAGTCATTCCTTCCCCCCCTCATGAAACATTGTCTACAGCAGATTTGTGAAGAGTGGGCTGGGAATATCTCTAACAGAGAATTCTCAGCACCCACACCAAACTATTAATCCCCAGGATTCTTTGGAGAAAGCCCTGCAGTTACAGTGATATAAAACTGAAATTAAGTGTTCATTGTGGATGTGCCCTCAATCCATTAAAAACACTCTGAAGAGAGTTAAATTCAAGATTGTTC
Source organism: Podarcis muralis (assembly GCF_964188315.1). Lineage (NCBI taxonomy): Eukaryota > Metazoa > Chordata > Lepidosauria > Squamata > Lacertidae > Podarcis > Podarcis muralis. Next base: position 26,357,930 of record NC_135662.1, read on the forward strand.
ATATCCCAAAGTAGGATGAAAGCATAGATCAGCAAAATGTAATTTCAGTGGTTTCCATTGTAAGAGGGGTTAAGGAAAAGTGAACCCCCAAACAAGGCAAAGGGGGCTGATTATTAGCAGTGGTGGTCTTCCTTGTTTTTTCTTCCCCACCATCTGCTATTATAGCTATGGCAGCTGCAACAGGAACAGCGTAGATCTCTGCTTAGAAGCCTGGGCACAATCTTAATTCCAGGGCATTTGGAACATGGTGGGATGTGCTTGTGTTAAGGATGGCAGCCACCAATTGACCATCATATTTTCCAGAAAGCTACTGTTCCCTGCCATAATTTGCTAGAATGACACTTCATGTGGACCAGTCTGGGGGAAATAAAATGGCAGCCATGCAACCCAAAGAGATTGCTATCCACTCCCAAATAGGTCCTTCCTCAGAGGGAGGCATTCTGGGCGAGACAGCCTGTACCATCAACAGTTTTCTGTGGGGACTAGAAATGCCGTTTGGACTTAGAGCTACCTTGCCCAGAATGGCTTCTTCTAAGGACTCCCAAAGCCCTTTCTCAGGGTGCGGCAGGGAGGGTGTGAAGAGGCAGCGAGAATCCACCAGCACTACCTACACAGAAAGGAGGAAAAGGAGGAACTTGGGCAGCAGCAGAAAGTTTCGGGTGGCGCTGTCTCTTGCAGTGCCCCAGTTAAATATTGGGGCTGTCAGGGAAAGACTTTGGAGGAAAAACCCAGGGCCCTCAAATACAGCAGAACTGCTTGCCACATTTCGAAGAAACTGAAGTAATATGCATTGCGTGGAGAGGCGGAGTCCCCAGATCCTGCGTGGTCCCCCCGTCATGTGGAATAACGACTCAAGACAACGTGCTATGGGATTAAATTGGCCACAACTTTATTAAATTTCAAATGTGGGTAGACCTTGGCTCAGGCATTGGGCGTTCTCCCTCCCCAGTCCCCAGCCGGGGACCTAGGGAGCATCAGGGTTATCCAGTGTGTGTGTGGGGGGGGTGGGCCGGCTCTGGAGAACATATGTTCAAGCAGAGATAGCCGCCCCCGTTACGCCGCCGCCGCAGGGGAGAGCAATGACAACCTTTTGGCGTACGGTCAAAGCCTCCCTTCAGAAACCCCATTAACGGGGAACCCTGGTATCGCCGCCGCAAAGAGGAAGATGGACTAAAGGATTCCGCCCAAGGCCTGATACCGCCAAAGTTGTGACGTTTTGCTACGGGAAAGGCAAAACCTGCCAATGCAGGGAAATTCCTTTCCGGCCCTTTAACAGCGACCTTAACGTAGCAGCGCTCGCATACCTGTGAAGAAAAGTTAACCTGCAAAACCTGTGAAGAAAAGTTAACCTGCAAAGTAAGACATTAACTGAGGGTGGGTAGGGTAGAACTGCTTGCCACATTTCGAAGAAACTGAAGTAATATGCATTACCACTCATAGAGAGGAGCCCCCACAAAACCATTAAAACCATTTCCTGTTTTAAAAATTATCTTCCTTTCAGACCAAACCACACCCACCCACCGTCAAATACAAGTCTGGTTTTGCTTACTCCTTCTGTTGTTAAATTTGTAGGCTGTTGTTTCCCCCTATGAAAAACGCCCACATGGTGTGTGCAAACTAAAAACGATAAATTGAAATGAACCCATTTTTATTTTTATTTTTGAAAAGTGTAGAAGGGCTGAACTCTCTTTCTTGTAGTGTTTTGAAGTTCCTTGGGAAGGCTGTGTGTGAAAATCCCAATAAGCCATTTTAAATAGATTCATAAATACCCAGTCAATATGGAGATGATTGGGCCCCATGCTAGGCATTGGCAGCCCACGCTCTGACCCGTCAATCTGCTGCTGCTGCACACGACAGCAGAAACTCGTGGTCAAATATGTTTGAAGCAGAGCAGTTGCTCGGCCATTGTCTGCTTCTGAATGGACTTTTGGATCCTTTTCTGTTGGAGGCCGCAAGCTGAGACTTCGCTTGTACATTTAAATAAAGGAAAGGTTGGGAGCATACAGTGAGCTCCCCCTCCAAATCTCTGTTTTCTCTTTAACTTCAGGGAATCCAAGAGATTTTATTGGCCTTAATGAAAAACCCTCCTTAGGATCATGAGGTCGGTTGGCTTGGGGAGCTATTATTCCTCCAAAAGCAACCTCGCTTGGCTGGCGAGTTTTCCCAAGCTCTCGTTTTATTGTGATTTCCAGTGGGGGATCTTGTTTCAAGGGATATTATCAAAGTAAAGGACATTTCTTCTGGGGCTTATTTTACATAGATTAGATCTCATTATTCAGCTTGCTCTTTAGTCTATATTCTTTTTATAGGCTTCTGGCTATATGAATGAATTTAACAGCATGTGAATTTATTCTAATGAATAATACTCTTTTTCTGAGTGAAAAGGAGGCAAAGTGCAGCTACAGTAATACTTTAAAGCTTTCATATCGACAATACATTTCAACCACACAGTTGTTTCATCTTATCTCAGATCAGATAGCTGAATGCTAATTTCCGAGACCATCCACCTCCCCCTGCCCTAAACCTTCAATATTAAACAACTTGTTTGCTGAGAAATGTTGCTGCCACAAGTAAGATCTTCTATGAGCACCTGTGCAGAATTATGCAGAAGATGTGCTAAATACGTTAATTGTTATCACTGGGCCAAGGATACATTGGTATAAACATCCACTCTTTTATAACCAAGGACAGCAACCTCACTCCATAGCAGGAATAAGGAAGAAATAACTGAGAGATTAATTGCCGCCTCACACATTATGATGTTAACTGGAACACGTTCCAGACCATCTTTCCCAGTCTGCTGTAACTGCGAAGCTGAAAACAGCAGCCTTTTTCATATAGTCAACGGCAGTTTGAAAGAGGGATCATGGTATGCACAATCACCCCATTTATGATAAGCAGGTTCTTGACATGTTTTATTGCTTTAGAACACTGCAACACCTGTGTCTGTGTGCAGTGCACATTACCATGGGAAGCAAAACAACTATCAAACTAAATATCCCTACTTTACAAAAGTGTGGGCCTGGATGTACTGTCATGTATAATGCAAATGGACAAAAAGTGGCTTATTGCAAAATGAGCTTTCACGGGCAAATGGGCTGTTAACTTGTGAGTCACCCTTTCGGAGCACATGGTCAAGATTACTTAAAAGCATATTAGTTTACTCCTTAAATGTCATACTCACATTTAGGGTGGGAAATAGGTTGATTTCCACCACCGCCCCAATTCATTTTTTATTTTTTTATTTTCTTACACTTAAGCACAAAAGCATTCTCTCAATGTCATTGCTTATGCAGCCAAAACCGCAACATTTAACGACAGGAGAGGGGGGATACACAAGCAGGGGTAAAAACAGCCCAATAGGCAATGATCATGCTCTGTGGCTATTGAATGTTGACTGGTTATTGGGGGAGAGAGAACACAAAACCAGGTGGAGGGAAAATGGTATGGAGTATCATTAGAAGGACATTGTCATCTGACTGAACACCACACTGCAGCAAGTATTCATTTATTTATTTTGCAGGCTCCCTTGTGGGAATTCTAATCTGCATTAGTGACTAAGTATAAAGGTAAAGGTAAAGGGACCCCTGACCATTAGGTCCAGTCGTGACCGACTCTGGGGTTGCAGCACTCATCTCGCTTTATTGGCCGAGGGAGCCAGCGTACGGCTTCCGGGTCATGTGGCCAGCATGACTAAGCTGCTTCTGGTGAACCAGAGCAGCACATGGAAACACTGTTTACCTTCCCGCCAGAGCAGTACCTATATATCTACTTGCACTTTGACATGCTTTCAAACTGCTAGGAGACACCCTTAGCTCTAGTTGTTTTCACTGTAAATAGGTACAAATCTGCCAACTACTCACTTGAATTAACCTTCACAGGAGTTCATTGTCTTCTGTTTATTGGGTACCTTTGAGAGCATTGCCGGGGAAATTCTTAGGGCTTGCATGGATTGTACAATCATAATCTCTATATTTCCCGCCAATCTTGCATCCTGTAACAGGAGTATTGTTCTTTTAACCATAATTTAACCAAAGTCTATCTTATACCATAATTAAGTGAAGCATTGACTGCAGCTACTAGCCACACAATGCATTCCAAATGCACTATGACATTACTTACTTACTTACTTACTTACTTACTTACTTACTTACCAGAGTTATAAACTACCCGCTATCACATTGCAATCTCAGGGTGATTTCCAATAAAATAGCAAAGATACAATAAATAAAGTGAAACACTAAAAATAAATTCATATCATATCATATTTAAAAGCAAATAAGAGCAGATTGGTACTATTCAAGTGAGGAACTGGTAGATTGGTACATATTTGTAATGAAACAGTGGGAGTTAAAGCCCTTCATTCCTTCATATTATAATTGTATTTATGGTCTAAAGTTCATTTATTTGGCTTCAATGTACTTGCTTCTCTTGTTTTGTAACACGTTTAATGCTGAAATGTTTAATTTGTTGATTTTTATAAAGTAGTGAAGAGCCATTGAAATGGTTAAACAGGCCTTAAGAGAATTCCATTGTTTAATTCTTGCCCTTGTTCTGATCAACACACCAGATTTTATGTGCAAGTAGATGAATCATATTCAGAACTCTGATCCATAATTAAACCACAAAGAGGTTGTTGTGTTGAAATGTAGGGAGCTGGAAATCTTTGAATCATGGCAAAGTATCTTTATGCACAATCTCTGTTTAAATTACAGATTCAGATTTATTTATTTATTAAAAAGAAGTATGGCATTAAAAAGCTTTCTTACACTCTAATCTTATTTTGGAAAGTTACCATGAGAGCATCCTAACCAGCACAGTCAGTGACGACTGATAGGAGCTCTCCATGGTCTCAAACAGCACATACAGAGGTCTTGTTCCCCATGCTGCTGTACCAAAGTTGGCAGGTGCAGTGTCTGTCATTGTGTGTGTGTGTGTGTGTGTGTGTGTGTGTGTGTTCTGCCACTGTGGCCCTTCTTAAGGGTCCCTACTTAGTATGCACAACCTTCTTCATAATCCTATTCATGACAATGTTATCCCCATTTTGCAGTTTGAAGAACTGAGCCAGAGAGACGACTTGGCCCACACGGTGGCAACCCAAGAACAGGGCCTTTTCTGCAGTGGCTCCCCATTTGTAGAATGCTCTACCCAAGGAGATGCATCTGACACCTTCATTATACATCTTTAGGTGCCAGGTGAAAATGTTCCTCTTTGATAAGGCTTGGGCTGATTAACAGTCTTTGTCCTTTTAAATGTGTTTGTGGGAGGGGGTTATTATGTTTTGTTCTTGCTTTTATTATGCATTTTGTGGTTTTATTCTTTATTTTATGCTGTGAACCACCTTGAGATCTTTGGGTGAAGGGTGGTATGCAAATTTACTAAATAACAGCAGCAGCAGCAATTTTGGGGACGTAGCATGGGTACATCCAACCCAACATTCTTGATCACGGGTATGAGGAACCTGTGCCCTTCCATATGTTGTTGAACTTGAATTTCTATAGTCTCTGACCAATGAGTATGCTGGCTGAGGCTGATAGGAGTCCAGTGACACCAGAAGGACCACAAGATTCCCCACCTCTGCTCTAACAGCAGTGGCAAGGTATCTCCAAGGCCTGGAGAAGAGCCTGTGAAGAAATCCTTGCTCTCATGCCCCTCTGTTTTGGCTGACTGAGCCAGACACCTATCTCCTGCCAGGCTTTTTGATCCACAATTAGAGATTAGATGGTACGGGGTGTTAATTAATGCTGAGATAACCATCTTCCTCTGATCCCAGGTGTTATGTGCCTAGTATCCATTTACTCCCTAACAGGTGTGAAATGTGACATGGGGGCTGATGGTCATGGAATGGCAACTGTCACTCAAACCATCATGGAGGCTAGAGCCCTTAAAATTACTGAATGAAAGCCTTTCTCCCCATCTCCCACCCTTGTGGGGTCTGCCTGATGGTGAGTGGTGACTCACCATCAGGAAACCTGCAAACGATTCATTGCTGCTTTACCCTTGAGGAGGCCAGGACACCAAGTTGTTAGTTAATGGCTTAGAATTAGTCAGGTTAGAGCCACAGAGCTCCTTTTGCTTCAACTTTTTTTTTTTTTTTTTTTTTTTGGCCCATTCACCTTCTCCTCCCCTTTGTTTTAGTCTTAATATAACTTTTTTATTCTGAATGAAACTGCATATATTTTTGGCTTGTTTGGTCTGGAATGTGCAAGTTCAAGGATTTTTGTGGTCTCCTATGCAGCCTGATTCGTGGAATTCATACTATAGGAATATACATGGTGGCAGCAGTTAAGGACCCCAGGCCATTAGGTCCAGTCATGGCCGACTCTGGGATTGCAGCGCTCATCTCGCTTTACTGGCCGAGGGAGCCGGCGTACAGCTTCTGGGTCATGTGACCAGCATGACTAAGCTGCTTCTGGTGAACCAGAGCAGCGCACGGAAATGCCGTTTACCTTTCCACTGGAGCGGTACCTATTTATCTACTTGCACTTTGACGTGCTTTCGAACTGCTAGGTTGGCAGGAGCTGGGACCGAGCAACAGGAGCTCACCTCGTCAGGGGGATTCGAACCACTGACCTTCTGATCAGCAAGTCCTAGGCTCTGTGGTTTAACCCACAGCGCCACCCGCGTCCCTGGTGGCAGCAGTTACTGGGTAATTAAGTTGCAACTGGACACCCTACAGGGCTGTTGGGGAAGGGAGGGCCACAAGACCCTTTCCCTTATCTCACTGAGCCAGCAAAACTGTCACTTCCACCCACAACACTCAAACCGACCACCAGCTTCAGAGCCTGAAAAATAGGCCAATAAGAACCAGAGAGCCAGAAGCAGGTGCCTAGTTGGAAACAGACTCAGGGCAGGTTCTGGAGCAGATATATAGCCAAAGACAGGCTAGGGGTCCAATAGCAAGTAAGGTGAGGCAAGGCTGTTCAGCATCTCCTCAGAAAGACAGGAGGAATGAGGCATGGATTGATATTTTCAATTGATATTGATATCTCGTACCTACGGGACTGCCTCTCCTGGTATGTCCCACAGAGGACCTTACGGTCTTCAAATAAAAACATCTTGGATATCCAGGGCCACAGGGAGGTTAGGCTGGCCTCAAACAGAGCCAAGGCTTTTTCGGCCATGGGCCCGATCTGGTGGAATGCTCTGTTACAAGAGACTAGGACTAGGACTTGACATCTTTCCACAGGGCCTGCAAGACAGAGCTGTTCCACCGGGCCTTTGGCCAAGGCACAGTCTGACCCCCTCCTTCGGTAATCCACATAGAACTCTAGCCCAATGGTTGCCATTAATTTGATTTTGAATTGATTTTAGAATGAATTGATTTTAGAATGCATTTCAATTAACTGATTGTGATTTTATGTAAACTGTGTTACTTTTATTGTTGTTAGCCACTCTGAGCCCAGCTTCGGCTGGGGAGAGCGGGATATATATAAAATTGTCATCGTCTTCTTCTTCTTCTTCTTCTTCTTCTTATTATTATTATTATTATTATTTATAAAGTCAGTGAGAACCCTTTTGGTTCCTTAGATCACCTAGCTTGGCTGAAAAGAAGCAGTACTGTCTCTGTCATTCACTGCAAAAATCTTCCTCCTAAATCATCATCCCACAGCCATCTGGTTGGCCACTGTGAGAACAGGAAGCCAGATTCAATGGGCCACTGTCTTCATCTTGCTGGCTCTTATGTTTATCTTCTCACCGTGGCCATAACACCCAAAGCAAAACACAACAACCCCAAAGCTACACCTGCATTCATTTTTTTGTTCCTGTATATTGTGTCTTATGGGCTAGTTCAAGTAATCACCGTTTATCTTCTTTAGCTTCTTTTTGGGCATATTGTTTGGCTCTTGGAACTCCCCTCCAAGCTGCTGTTATTCTGAAAGATAGCCAGTTGCCTCTTGCCAAGCAATATGCTCCCTTCCTAATCTTTGTGAAATCAAATGGGTGCTGCCTGGTTAGTTTCCATTAACCTAAGCGTAGTAAGTCTTAGCTGCTAAGCAAATTATTTTCCAAGGGAACCTAAGTGGTATATATGCAGTCTATTGTTCCACTTGCATGGAGAAATCCCGGCTGCATAAACTGGACGGCCATTAAGTGGTTTTGAAATAACGCATGCAGGTTCTGCAATGCACTGAATCACCTTTGTATATTATATCCATCTACTAAGGGGGGCTTCAGTCTCTGAATTGTGTGAAGTGCTGAACCACAAATGCATTGGGGAGTGCCAAAAGATGTTCAATTACAACCCACAAGGACCCTTGTTCATATTGCTTGTGAGAGAGGATCCCACATGACTCTAAGAATAGCCTGTGGCTTGGATCCAAAGCTCCTTGTATATGACCTGAAGGTTCATCTTTGGTATGGGAAGGTTGGCAATTTCACCCACCCCCAATTTCAACTACCACTGCCATGGTTAGTTCCATAACACATGCAGCTCCAGAGTGCCTTTTCAGGGCAAGTGGGTCACTGCAACCGAGGGAATGAGGATCACTGTCCCCTCAAGGTAGAAAAGCTTTCCATGTGGATGCATGGAGATCTTGGATCCATGCCAATAAAAGAAATGGTTTTATAACAGAAAGGAGCAATGTAAAATAAACGTATGAAGGAACTTATTTAGATTACCTTTTTTTAAAAAAAAAAGATTCATAAATACATTTTATTACTTAAATTAAAAAAAACATCGCCCTAATTCCACCAGCTTCATTTCCTTTTTGAATGCGGCCCTTCTAGTTCATTTAACATGAAATAACAGATTTGTGTTGATGGTGTTTTGTTCTTGATAGTGAGAGAAGTTGTTACTGAAAAGAAAAAAAATTAGCTACTCACCCTGAAGCAATCACTTACATTCCAGTCCCTGAGTATAAAAAGGAATGAGGAGAGCAGATGGAAGCAAACAAAAATTGTATTAATAATACATAACAAAGTGCTGCCTACAAATGATATTTCAATAGAAGGGGGGAATGTAAGAAAAGTGTAGCTTTCATTGGACCTTAATGTCTTTATCCTTCCCTAATGCTTCCATCTTCCAGAAGCACTCTTTTATTGACACAACAACACAAATTGCAGAAGTAAATTGAATCACGGACTTGGAATGTAAAAATCAATGAGAAATAATTTTGTAGCACTAGAGTGACTAGTGTAATGCTAGGTATTCATTTAATTAACCATGAGCCTTTCCACATAATGCACACTCATTGCCAGCTTTTCAGCTCCTAGTTATTCCAGGAATAATGGGTTTGGGATTCATCTTTAGAAAACTTGCATTAATATTTGAAAGCATTTAAATCCATTAGTGGGTCATCTGAACACTGCAGGTCACTTTTACATTGCTAATTGAAACAATAGTAATGGGTTATAATCTACGTCTAATAACGCTCAGCGTGTTTTACCGGTTTTATATCTGAAGATTCCAGGAAATATGTAAATTTGTTGCTGAACCATTCTAAAATATGGAAATCTGAGTTACAAACCAAACTTGTTCTTGCAACGGGGGACACGGGGGGGGGGGACACACAGCATTAATAAACTGAAGAGTGACATTATATTTTAGTGTCAGGAGAAGTTTCTTTCAATAGACCTTCCAGTGTTCATTGCAATATACGCTGAAGGCTTAACATCTGGCACTCACATTTTCCACATTACGATTAGGAGAAAGTGAATATCATTAAAAACCAGTGAGTAAACAATCATGTCATTGTTTCCATATGTGAGCTATACATTGATTTTGTAAAGCTTCCCCTCCCCTTTACCTTTTTTTTTTTTTTTTTGGTCTTACATAAATTTATGCAAATGTTTTGCTTTCCCTACTCCTCTCAAATTACCCAGGTATTTCTGCCTTATGTGACAGTAATTGTGTCATGTGCAAATGTAGGTTTTGTCGCTCTGTATGTGTGGGGGGTGGGGTACCCCAGCAGAACCAGTAAAAGGAAAAAAGGAAAAAAGACTCATAATTGAATAGAGCTCCAATTGATGCTTAAAGCCTCATTTTCATTTTTAATTAAATGCACACCTTGGGCATTTACCTGAATCTTCATGGACTTAATTACATTCTGATGGTACAGACAAGCCAAGAAGGAACTTCTCATTAGACTGAGCAGGGAAAGAGCTTTAGTACATTTCGGTGCATGAATATCTGAATACAGGCATGCTTTTCATCCCCAGTCTCCATTCACCTGCATGTTGATGAGCAAAAAAAAATAGGCTGCCCTCTAAATTTAAAACTTACATCGTGTTTATGGACCTTTGCCCTTAAACTGGAACAGTACAACTATTTTATAGTGAGCATTCCTGCACTTTGCATGCAGTACTTGTTTTATCTATCTGGCATAACCAAAGGGTAACCAAAACATTTTGGCAATCTGAAATTTTGATAAGTGGGTGTGTTGTTAAAATTATGATGCAGCTGCATCATAGTGACATATGATGAATATGGACAACTAGAAACAAGAACGTGCAGAATCTGTCCCTGTATCGTCATGGGGTTTTCTGTTCTCCCACTTCGATGTTTTTGGATATACATGGAAATTCCATGAAATTTCATGGATAATCTTCCATTTAGGAGCTATAGGCACAAGAAAGAATAGAATAAAAAGACACCACAGAAAATGGGATGGGAAGTTGACAAAACAAAAGGAAAAAATATTATGCTTTGGAATTTTATGTGAAATTTGTAGAAATAAAATAAAATATGTTATACAGTGGTGCCCCGCAAGACGAATGCCTTGCAAGACGAAAAACCCGCTAGACGAAAGGGTTTTCTGTTTTTCGATGCGCTTCGCAAGACGATTTTCCCTATGGGCTTGCTTCACAAGACGGAAACGTCTTGCGATTTTTTTCGCTCCCCCCCCCCTTTTTCTAAGCCGCTAAGCCGCTAATAGCCTTTTAGCCGTTAAGCCGCTAAGCCTTTAATAGCCGCTAAACCGCTAAACCGCTAATAGCGCTAATCCGCTAAGCCGCTAATAGGGTTGCTTCACAAGACGAAAAAACCGCTAGACGAAGAGACTCGCGGAACGGATTATTTTCGTCTTGCGAGGCACCACTGTATTAAAAAAGGAACTATAGGCACAAATTAGATATGAAACCAAATGGTCATCCAAAGGCGGTTGCTCTTCATCACTTTTATTTGGGACAGGTGAATCTTTTCCATCATATTTGCATTAATTCACTTATGCATTACTAGTAGTGTTTCTAATTTTCTAGACCACTTTTTGGCTCTAACAAGAAGTGGTTAACAATGGCATTCCAAACTGGTAAGGCCACTAAAACTACTTTAACATTTAAACAAAATTAAAACCAGGGATTTATTGGGGGGGGGGGGAGAGAGAAAGTGAGAGAAACCCATCTATGTTCACCCAGAAGTTTACATCTGCATTTTAAAAATAAATCCATGCAAGAGTTGGATGGAAACAGCTGTGACAAAAATGTTACTTGTTTCTACCTAGAATTACTGTAGCAGAAAAATAAGAATGCCTTTCAGGTTGAAAAGATCAGGAGGCTGATGTAATGAATCTCATGACCCCATTACCTGAAGGTCCAAGGTCCAAATGTAGCTCAGTACCATGGTAAGGTACCTGGCCTTTGTGACGTGGGTGGTGATCCCACCTCACAGAGACAATTTGTTGAGATAGGCTTAGCAATGAGGCAACAGTTTGTACATGGAGATGAAAAAGTTCCTCAGCTTTTTGATACGTTATTCAGTAATAAGATGGGAAATGTTTACAATTTAAAAATAATACAATGAGGCATGGTCATAGCTGGGGGCATTACCAAATATTTATTCTTCACTGTGATCAAAAAGCAAAATTATGGCTGGCTTTCCACCCTTGAAGGGGCAGGGATAAACAGCAGTTTTGGTCCTTATGTCCTACTGTGTTCCGTTCACTCCTATGGATGTTACATACATACATACATACATACATACATACATACATACTTATTTTTTTTTTTCCGGTACAGGGGCTTAAGTAGTTTTTTTTTTTTAATAATATTTTTTATTGCTTTGTTTTCCAAGGTCAAAGTAAATCATCAATACATCGTCAATAACACAACAAAAGCTGTTCTACAAACAGAAAAAAGAAATTAAACAATAGAAAATTCATTTTTCCAAATCTTTTTTTCATCGTCAATTGGACTTCCCCACATCCTCCATCCCTGCATTCCTTACAATAAAAATAAACAGCAAATTAATACCTTGTTTCATGTGTTTTTGTATTTTCATCTAATTATTTACTCTAAAAATTGAACTTTTCTCGGTCATATCTTAGTTTCAATCATTTCCGAATCTCAATACTGAAGCATGTTTTTCTCAAAACTTAGCAAATTCTCAACATTCATATAGCTTATAATGTTTTTGTAAATAGTCCTTGAATTTTCTCCAGTCCTCTTCCACTGCCTCTTCTCCCAGGTCTCGGATTCTGCCTGTCATTTCAGCCAGTTCCATGTAGTCCATCAGTTGCGTGTGCCACTCTTCCAGTGTGGGTAGCTCCTGTGTCTTCCAGTATTTGGCTATAAGGATTCTTGCTGCTGTAGTTGCATATAGAAAGAAAGTTCTATCTTTCTTTGGCACTCTCTGGCCTACAATGCCCAGGAGGAAGGCCTCTGGTTTCTTATGAAAGGTATACTTAAATACCTTTTTCAACTCGTTATAAATCATTTCCCAAAAAGCCTTCACCCTCGGGCATGTCCACCAAAGGTGAAAGAATGTTCCTTCAGCCTCCTTACATTTCCAACATTTATTGTCAGACAAATGATATATCTTTGCAAGTTTGACTGGGGTCATGTACCACCTGTACATCATTTTCATAATGTTTTCTTTTAAGGCACTACATGCCGTAAATTTCATACCGGTGGTCCATAACCTTTCCCAGTCTTCAAACATAATGTTGTACCCAATATCTTGTGCCCATTTTATCATGGCTGATCATACATACATACTTAAAGGGCTTAACAACAGTGGACATAACGGTGGAAAAGAATTCCGTATGGATGCAATGTCTGAAGAAACAGAACATGTGCTTAGAGTGAAACAACACTGATTTCTAGAGGCCTGACAGATAGAGAATGGCGCTTTGGCCTTATTATATGAACTTGGGAACAAAAGACACAGGAAGTTGCCTTTCAACAGGTTATTTATCCATCTATAGTGGTACCTTAGGTTAAGTACTTAATTTGTTCCTGTGTCTGTTCTTAACCTGAAGCTGTTCTTAACCTGAAGCACCACTTTAGCTAATGGGGCCTACCACTGCCGCCGTGCCGCCAGAGCCCGATTTCTGTTTTTATCCTGAAGCAAAGTTCTTAACCTGGGTTAGCGGAGTACCCAGTAGTCCAATATTGTCTATTCCCTCTGGCAGCGGCTACACAAGAACACAAGAAAAGCCTGCTGGACCAGGCCAATGGCCCATCTAGTCCAACAGCCTGTTCTCACAGTGGCCAGCCTAGAAGCAGAATCCAAGCGCAAAAGCAATTTCCCCCCCTTTGATTTCCAGCAACTGGTATTCAGACACATTACTGCCTTCCACTGTGGAGGCTCACCATAGCTAAGCTGATGGCAGCTTAGTCTAAGAGTTGAATATTATGTCTCAGGAAAGTGGACTTCAGCCACAGATAAGCGAAAAGCAGTCTTTCCCAAGTGTTGGATTTGATTTGGGAATGCTGTTAAGTTCTCAAAGAGCCAAAGAACAAGCACTTACCATTTATTTTAAAAGGTCCCCCACGGTAGAAGAGACCAGGCTTGGTCTCTTACAAGTGGGCCCCAACGTGGTGGCCAAAACCCCTAAAGTAGCAAGGAGCAACGGGAAGGAAAGGACAGCCCTGTTCCTAAAAGAGATGTTGCTGCAACTGCAGCAGCTGAAGAAATATAAATCAGATGATTGAGTGCCATCTACTACACCACAGAAGTGTGTGTTTCAGCTCTACAAAATCTGAAGAGAGAGAGAAAAGTGAGTAAATCTTTAGACTAGAACAACCAGCATGGAAATCAAATACAAAAGCTAATGTGAGCAAATATGGATTCAAGCTGGATGATATAGAAACCCGTGGTCACTGTCAGAACTTCTGGATACACTGGGTCCTGGGTCGTGCAGGGGATGGGGGTGGGTTCTGGGTTGTTGTTGTTGTTTAGTCATTTAGTCGTGTCCGACTCTTCGTGACCCCCTGGACCACAGCACGCCAAGCACTTCTGTCTTCCATGGGTTCTGGGTTAGGGGATCACAATTTTCCCATCTTGGCACTTCACACACACTGATATTGAGAGAATGCACAGGATGCTGTTTCTCAAGTACATATCGGTGTGCTTCACACATTATGTTACCAGGGAAGATCTGCTTAGATGTGTGAGAGACATGAAAAACTTTCATGCAATGCTTTTCTAGTTATGCTTTTACAAGATCTCAGTGAAGACATTCTATGCTGCCAACAATATCTGAGATCTGCTGATGAGACACTCCAGCAGGCAAAAGTTCCCTATGGGCAGAGATGCCAACTGTGTGAGTCTGAGGGTGGGATCACTCAGTCAGCTGTTAATCATAAAAACATAGTTTAAAAGTTGTATTTTTAGGACATAAATCTAGAGCAAACAGGAAGATTAATTGCAGATTCAATCTGGCATCTGTTAAACAGTACTAGGCACAGTAAGAGCAATAATCATCCTTTGGCTACTACAGCATTCAATGCTACAAAGCGTTCGACTGTTTGGAATGGCCCTACCTTCTTCAATTGTCACTTAAGAATCAAACAGAAAAGAGATTGTTAATCTCTCCGACCCACACGAGGTAATTAGGAGGCTGTGATGGGAGTAAATAGCCTCCCTACCCCCCCCAAGGTTGTGGGGGGCTGCCCTTGCCTGCTGTGCCCTATACCACCCCCGAATTTGTGGGGATGGGGGCACTAGGCAGAATGCCCTCCTGTGGGATCTCGGCGCTCCTGGACGCTGTCTCTGATCCACGCCACTAGTTGCAAGAACTTCAAAAGAAACAATTAGGAGGAAGCGAATGCACATATTTCAAGGAAGGAGGGGGAGTAAAGACTGCTAACTGAAGAGAGCTCTGATAGACAAGACGAGTCGGAGGAACAAGAATAAATCATGAGAAGATACGGCAAGACTCGGTATGGCAAAGGGACTGATGGGGGAGGGGGGGAAACTTTCCTTTCTTTCCTCTATGTGATTAAAAAAGAATCCTCCCCCCCCCTCACAAGTCAGAAATGTCGTTTTAATGACTTATGCTGTAGATTTAAGACTATGTGGAGATAAATTTTCTAACCAAAGCATGTTTTAAGAAGACCGTGGAATGTATAAGAGCTTTGGAATGATGCAGTTAAAAATACCGTCGCCATGTTGGCAAGCTCTGTCGGAGGACTGGAGTCTGGGAGGAGGAATAGAGCTGCTTTTGTATTGTGTGTGAGACTCCTCAGAGGGACTTAAGAACGACAGTTTGCGAGATAAATGATGGAAAGAGCGATGTTATTTATGAAAGTGATGATATATGGAAACCATCTCGATATGAGAATTGGACGAACGGAAAGATTCACACAGGATTACAATTGAGGTTTATCTGCTTAAGGAGATTATCAGAAGAGATCATAAAGAAAAAAAGAAAAAATATATACGAACAAGATGAGATGTGGAAACAGCAAGATAAGACTGGATAGAATTATGAACTTTATTTGGACTGATTTGGATATTAACGCAGAGCAAGAAGAAGATCGGAATCCCCCTTCGGAACTTGAAATATGGGTCCCCTCAACAAAAATTTAAAATTCGGCTTTGTAATTCGGAATTTATGTGATGTGATGTGATTTGATTTGATTGGTCGGTTAATAAAAAATATTTTTAAAAAAAGAGAAGAAAAGAGATTGTTAAATTTCAGCTTTACTAGTCCACAACAGTAGTTGGTCATACAAATATTTAAGATTTAGAATTTATAATACTGCATCATAGAACAAACTGTTCTACGGTTTATTTTATTTGTTGTTGTTGTTGTTTAGTCATTTAGTCGTGTCCGACTCATCGTGACCCCATGGACCAGAGCATGCCAGGCACTCCTGTCTTCCACTGCCTCCTGCAGTTTGGTCAGACTCATGTTTGTAGCTTCTAGAACACTGTGCAACCATCTCGTCCTCTGTCGTCCCCTTCTCCTTGTGCCCTCCATCTTTCACAACATCAGGATCGTTTCCAGGGAGTTTTCTCTTCTCATGAGGTGGCCAAAGTATTGGAGCCTCAGCTTCAGGATCTGTCCTTCCAGTGAGCACTCAGGGCTGATTTTCTTAAGAATAGAGAGGTTTGATCTTCTTGCAGTCCATGGGACTCTCAAGAGT
The DNA here is from genome assembly GCF_964188315.1 of Podarcis muralis. Taxonomy (NCBI): domain Eukaryota; kingdom Metazoa; phylum Chordata; class Lepidosauria; order Squamata; family Lacertidae; genus Podarcis; species Podarcis muralis. Next base: position 26,374,241 of record NC_135662.1, read on the forward strand.
CTCCTCCATTTATTTTATATGTAGAACTAAAAGTGCAAGATTTAAGAGGCAATGACAATATAAATGGCTATGAACTTGATGGAATGAGACATCCAAATGTGTAATGCTATCCAGCCAGGCAGAGTCTCTCCTACTTATGTTACAAGAAATTAATTTATTTGAGGATGTAGCTGGCCCTCAAATTAATTATAGTAAATCAGAATCTTTAGATATAAATAATGGTCCAAGATTACAATCACAAATTAATACATCTTAAACAAGTAACAATTTTCTTTAAATTTTTCAAGTATATAGAGATCTATATTTCAAGGAACTGAAATAAATTACAGAAATTAAATAATGCAATAATTTCCCTTATAGTAATGAGGAGAATCAAGAAGTACACTAAAAATTTGTTTGCCTTGAATGTCCCTCTGCTGTGCAGAACAGCTCCATTCTGATAGTTTAGCTTCCCACTTCTATTATTATTATTATTACATGTTCTTCTAATACCACTTAAAGGAACAACTCAGAAGAGCAGGGAAAAATATTTTTATTACTTCATCTAGTGAAATAAACAACCAAGACCATCCTATAATTTCTTATGTGGGAAAACTTAGCGGGGTGGGTTTTTTTCCAACTTCCAGCTATACTGTAACTCATTTCCCTTAAAGCGAATTGCCCTATTTATGGTGCAAGACTCCAATAAATTGTGGGTGGAAATAAACACTATAAAGCTTTGCCTTTTCTCTCCATAAGGAAATGGAAACACGTGTGAAACACTTTCCTTTCCTGTACCTACAAAGTTTGGAGTAAATGGCAAAGGAACTGGCACTGTTTTCTTCATTCTTAACTCCAGTTAATTCCTTCTTTAAGGAATGGGAAAACTATTCCCTGAATGGGTTTGATAATTCACTGACAATTAATTTAAAACGTCATCGATCCAACGCATATATCTGCAGCAGCAACGTGTTGTACAGGTGCATAGGAGCCAACACCAGTGGGCCATGGGTACTTGGGCACCCACATTAATAAAATTGTGAGGGCTGGGCACCCACAAAGTCAATGAGAAAAGCTGGCAGGGGGCAGCAGTGCTGCCTCTGAGAGAAAAGCCTTTCAGCTCCACCTTCGGCAGCCAGCCAGCAAGGCACCCTTTTCTGGGGGTGGGGGATTGTCTCGGACATGGAGGCAAAGTCTCTCTGCCTCCGAGTCCAGGCCCCACCCTGTGGGAAAGAGTGCCTCGGTGACTGTGGAGAGGAGAAGAGGAGCCCCTGCCACCACAACGCAGTCATGAGACATCACACACACACACACACACACACACACCTGCATGTAGTACGTGTGATGTCACACATAGTACGTGTAGGCATGTGCGTGTGATGTTGCATGTGTGCGTTTCAGTGGTGGACACCCACAATCCTGAGGGTGAAATGGCACCCCTGTCCAGATGGCATTTTTCCGGGCACTCCGGAAATGATCTCTTTCCGCTTCTGCCTTCTGGAAGATGGTACAGGGTTATAAAGACTAGGACTAGCCGCCTGAGAAACAGTTTCTATCCAAATGTGATTTTGGTTTTAAATGCAGTGTAAGGTAGTCTCTATGTGAGTATATTGCATTCAATATAGGGGTATCAGAATTTTAGGGGGCTAACCAGGCTGGGATAGCTGGGATAGCACGCTTGTTGGTTTTTGAATGTCTGATGTAGATTTTTTCAGTTTCGTTGTTCTGTATTGGACAATGACAATAAAGATTATCATATCGTATTGCATCGTCAGCTTCACAACGTGATTCAGAGCTCAAGTTGTTCTGAAAGCAATGTTTGACTGGATAACAGGGGTTCCCAAACTGTGGCCTGTGGACCACCAGTGGTCCTTGAGCTTCACTCAGGTGGCCCATGGTGTGTCTGGAAAAAATACAATTAAAAATCATGCAACATCTAGCCCAGCTACAAAAGCCAGAATAAATATTTAGTGGTCTGCCAAGAAACCATCAGCAATTTCCAAGTGGTCCAGGGGAAAAGCATTTTGTGGAAACACTGCTTTATGGTACACGATTCGGAAGGGACATTGCTTGTACATTATAAACACCATCAGTTAATTGAAAAGTGGGATGACTAAAGAGATATTGGGGATTACAGAGGATGTTGACTTAACTATCTGCTTAAGCCTCCTAATTATATTGTGCAGTTTACCTGTATCTTCCATTCCACATTGTAGGCGATTTGTTTTGCTGAGGTTGTCATTGATCAACCAGTTAATCTTTTCATTTGCATGCCATCAGGAAAAATGGACAACAAATAGAAAATGTCTCTGTATGCCCTTTAGAAGATAGGAATCCAGTTTGTGTTTCTAAAAAAAAAAGAAAGAAAGAAAAAGGCCTGTACATTTGTTGCCAAAGTGCTGAAATGTTTCTGGGTCAATTTGGAACATCTGTTCCTGATTTAATGTTTTGCTTTCAATTATTTTAAATATGTTTTACCTGAAAATGATTTGTTTTAAAGGGTGAAGGGTGGTGGAGATTTTTATCTCTGTGAATGACAGCACTTCATCAGTGCAATCAGGAAATCCCCCCCCCCATCTGCTCCCTCCTTGACTTTTAAAGAAATAGCAGATATAAAACTGGATTGGAATTTTGAGAATGGAAGAAACACAAACATGCAGTTCTAATGACTTTCACATATTTGGCTTTCTCTTGGTTGATTGATTTCCACTACAAGTCACACCATATTATGCGACAGAATAACCATAGTTTGATACTATCAAATATATTTATTTATTTATTTGATGCCATTCAGAAATCGTTTCCGATAAAATATTTCTAAGCAATTTCACAGTAAAAAACACACAAGCAATTAAAAACAATTCAACGTGTAAAATGTAGTTGCAGTGAGTCTTTGAAATTTGATAAGTGTCAACTAGGAATGGGGAAGAAATTAGATTTAGCTCATATTTGAAGCAAATCTATTGAATTTTCACTGTACGAATTTGAACTAAAAGATAACTTGAAATCTTGAAGACTAGCCATGCGAATTTTGCAATGTAGTTCTCCAACCAAACAACATTTACAAAGCTGCATATAGTAAGAGGAAGCATGTGCAAAAATTAATATATTAGTGAAAATAACATTAAAATAAAGTGGGGGAGAAAGCCTGCAAAAATGTGTACATCCGCATGCAAAAATCTGTTCGGCGAATTGCTGATGAATTTTCATGATGATTTTTTTTTTTTAAAAAAAAGAGGATTTTGCAAACTGCTGCAGAAATGTAAAGAACTGAATTTAAAATTGGGAAATGCCCCCAAACTTTGGGCCAAACTGTAGGTGATGACAGCAGTTTTATGCATTTAAAACCAGAACCACACCAAACACAAAGAAGCAAAAGCATGTGGATGAGGAGTATGAGTCTTCCCCCTGACTTACCCATGACTTACCTCTCTACAGCTTTTCCCCCAGCACACTTTCCTTCAGTCAAGATCTGATATGAGAAACAGCATCTAACCTGCTGAGATGCTAGTGGAGCAGCTATGCCCCATCCAGTGAGCTACCCCTGGCTGTTGTATTTGTAAGTAAGGTAAAGGTAAAGGGACCCCTGACCATTAGGTCCAGTCGCAGACAACTCTGGGGTTGCAGTGCTCATCTCGCTTTATTGGCCGAGGGAGCCGGCATACAGCTTCCAGGTCATGTGGCAAGCATGACTAAGCCACTTCTGGCGAACCAGAGCAACACACGGAAACGCCGTTTACCTTCCCCCCGGAGCGGTACCTATTTATGTACTTGCACTTTGATGTGCTTTCAAACTGCTAGGTTGACAGGAGCAGGGAGCAAACAACGGGAGCTCACCCCGTCGCGGGGATTTGAACTGCTGACCTTCTGATCAGCAAGTCCTAGGCTTTGTAGTTTAGACCACAGCGCCACCCGCGTCCCTTAAAACAACATTAGATGATGCTAAAACTGAAGCCATGGTTGTATGCAGAATTCATGGGTGGCAAAACCAAGGAGGCCTCTCTGCTGAACATTCATCCAGGGGAGAAGCTCAGGATTTTGTTATGAAATTCTTTTCTAAGAAACTTCGAACCGCTGACCTTCTGATCGGCAAGTCCTAGGCTCTGTGGTTTAACCCACGGCGCCACCCGTGTCCGTATTTGTAAGTAGCTTGTTCTTTAAAGAACCTGCTTCAATGTAGAGCTTGTGCAAACCCAGTACCAACTGAATTTAGCTTGATCCATCCATCCCTAGAATGGTGGGTCTAGAAAGCAGGGCTAGCTCCAAATTTGCAGAGATTGTGGACAAAGTGTTCTCTGATGTCCCCCCTTAGGCTTACTTGGCATTTGGAGGGTGGCTGTAGTACTTCAAGAGTGGGCAGGAGCTGCCATTTTGATTTCCCAACTTGCCCCAGGTTGTCCAGATTGTAGTGTCACTTCAGAGGATTATGGGACATTAGAACGGAAGGTTGCAGACCACATTGCCTGATGTGGAGGGCCTGGGGCAAGTGTAAGAGCTGGTGGGACCTGCTGGGGTGCTGAGGCCCCGGGCAACTTCCCTAAGAGGCTAGGTGCTGACTCTAAACCTGGGAAAGAGTGTAGTCACCTTTCCCCCCATTTATTCAGCTCTCAACTCAAAATCACCCTCCCATACCCTCCAACATGTTGGGACCCAAAACCAGAACATGCATCTTCCAGCCTGTGCTCCCATGAGAGATCATGAGAGGCTGTGCTCTCATGAGCCCCAAAATGTGTGTTTTCAGGCGCTGCAAGAGATTGCGTGCTTTTTTCAGGGTGACATCTCCGTGCAAAACCATGCAAGATCACAGCACCCAAAATGGCCACTGTGCTCTTGCAGGAAAACATGAGATGTCCCAGCTTCTCCAGTAACCTTGCAGGGTATGAGCTGTTTTTCCAAGCTGTTTTTTGCACCCATGGGAGAAAGATACAGGGTCTCTGTGGTTTCCACATTCTTTCCCACCTTCTTGTGAAAAATGCAGCTTAGGCAAGATGAATTGAGCTGGGAAACAACCAGATGAGAAAGAGTTAGGCAGCCTCTCTCCTCCCACCCTATCTCTGCCCAGACTCAAGCCTGCTCAGGCTTTTTTCTTTTTTTATTGAGTAGAGCACTAAACCAAGGTCTGTGATAGTTTTGCTTTTGTTTTTTTAAAGGAATTTAACTATACATTATAGACAATGAGGAAAGATGTACAGTGCCAAAGCTTACACACCGCTCAATACTTTTCTCTTAATGGGCAAAACATGCCTTAGCTGACCCAAGATCATTCTGACTGAAACTCAAGATATACTGTTAGCTTTTCTGTCTCCCCAATTTGTCTTTCCTCTCCTGTTTTCTCCATCAGTAAAAGCCATGAGCTATTTGAAAAGTTCTGGCACCTCTGTTAAATTGTGAACAACATGGAAATGATTAACTTCTGAGCCACTAAACTAGAAACACTCTCGTGTACACATACCCTAGGAACAAAACAGGTCATATGCTGGCCAAATTCTTTTGACTGTGTGTCAGGGTGGGGGGTGGGGATGAGACAGTGTGAATTAAAAAATATAAAGGGTACAATTGGAATATTTAGGGTTTGTGCCTTAGCTCCTTTTGTGCTCATGCCTTTATTCTTTTCCACCACCACTAACCCTTAGTAAACAACCTCAAGTGACTTTGTTAAATATTAAGAAGCCCTGCTATCTATTAATGTTATCAAGCACGAGAAACATGTCTGATGGATTTATTCTGCTGTAAAGGAACCATGCCTCTCCTGGGATTGTACTCCAGCTGTTTAAACTATAATTCCATCACTGGAAGGAGTGGTTGAGGCTGACCTCTACGTAATGTACTCATTGCTGCTCAGCCTGTAAATTGTAAATGAAACCTTTTGTAATAATGTTAAAATATGCATGCAGTGGAATGAAAGCACCAGAGGTCAGCAGCACAGTCTCTCCATGGGGTCGCTGTATGCTCAGAGCAGCTGTCGGATGCTCAGCAACAATAATATATATATATATATACCTAGAGGTTGATTATTGGATTGGGTATGCGCACTGCTGGGCTTGATGGATCTTAATGTTGAGAAGCCTTTCATTCTAGTGCTGGGGGTTTCTTTTTGCTTCGTTCTCTTGATATGAACTAAGATGCTTAATTTTACCTTCTGTGGGGATGGTATCTCCATACTTTTTGACATAGAATCATTTAAACTTTATTGTGTACTTTATACCTTCAGTCTCCCTGTACCAATTTGTCTGCAATTCCATCCACATTCTGGCCTGGTTCAGACACCATGAGAAACCATCGTTTCCATGGTGAGCACTAGACTTTACCACTCCCCCTTTTATCTCCTCATTTATACTCACAAGGAAGAGATTGGATGCTTTCACTTCTGATTCTAAAGAGCCATGTGATTTGAAAGAAACATTCACGTTTTCTGTGATGACAATACTGAGGGAACTGTGGTTTGTTTAAGCGGTGGTTTACAAAGAAGCCCGGATCTGACACCATGGCCAGAGTTTGAACGTTATGGGGAACTCTGTTTAGCTTAAAGTCAGATGCAAACATTTCCAATCTCATCTTTTGCTGTATAAAAAAGTGGACGAGGGTATGGACAAGTGCACAGCCTGTGGCTCAGCCTGTCTCATTCCCTTAGGCCCCATCTGCTCTATACATTTAAAGCACTATGATACTGCTTGAAACAGTGCTGGCCTTCCCTGTAGTTTGTTAACGGTTCTAAGAGTTGTTAAGGGATCCCATTCAAACCATAGAGCTACAATTCTCTGAGTTCTCTGCAAGGAAGGATTGATTGTTAAACCATTCTGGGAACTGTAGTGGCACAGGGCTTTCTGTTAGGATTCTTGCTCCATGTTTGCAGTCATGAAATTGTTGTCTATCACATGATGGTGTATGTTTTCATTCCACAGTGTGGGAAGTGACGGAGACAGGATGTTTTGATATTACTGTGTTCCGTGAAGTGGGACTATTGTCCTTTGTTTTCTCTCTCTTTGCTGTCCGATGAGAAAGAGGAAGGAGCTAAGTCAGAATGCTCTGAGTGTAGTATATGTAAATAAAATAGATTAGCCAAAATGCTGTGCTACTGAGTTCTGTTATGCAAACTGCAAACATTCTGCGGATCCTTAAGCGTGCTAATGCCTTTTAGTATCAGTCGCTGTGATGTTTGGGCTGGAGAAAGCTTTTGAAGCTCCCAAACGAACGACCAGGAGGGAGAGAACATGCCAGTCAGACATGTGTCTCTACCAGGGTCCTACATGCGAGTAGGACGATCCTAACACTTCTGTTCTTCAGTTCGCCTGGGCTGGCTCTTGCTTGCCTGTCTGTCTGTCTGTCTGTCTGTCTGTCTGTCTGGGCTGGCCAGCCGCCTGCTGTTATCTCAACATGTTGTGGTTCATGTGGCCACCTATTGGTGGCCACACGAACAACAGTGTGATGACATCCTTAACATTTTAATTATTTGAATCCATACCTGCATCCTCTCTCAGGATGTGTGTGTTTCCTCTTTTTGACAATGGCCACCCCATCAGCATATATTCCTTCTGTTTCCTGCCAACTAGTTAATCCCAGCCTCTGTTTAGTGGTCTTGTTTCCACTTATGGTAACACAATTTCTCTGCAAGGAAAGAATACGGAATATCTCACATTTGCACTCCACATCTGCAAAGATTTTAAGCTCCATCATCAACCACAAATTACTTTCTTTACTAACCAGAGTTGTCCCATGGAATTCAGCAGAATTGCTGACATGAGCGGAGTTTACTTATGGCTAAGGTATCCAATTCTGGTGCTATGCAAGGAGTATAAATGCTACTAGATAGAACATAATCTTCAGGGAACTCGAAGTAGGTTAATGTCATGGCTGGCTCATTCCATGGACCATTTAACCAGAGTACCTGGAATTGTGCAGCCATCACTGAACTGCAAGGGACACAAAGTAATCACAGCTGCAATTATGAACATTTACACTTGAATTCTGTTACCTTTGCTACCGATACGGGTCTTGAATTAAGTAGTTCAGAAAGCCAAGGACATCTCATGAACAAGCTGGCAGCTTTTTTTCAATAGTTAATCACTTCACTTAGAGTTTACAGGGAAACTTACAAAACCTCTTCATTTCTCACAATCAATGTGCATGGAGACAAAAATCACTTTTCTGTCCATCCCAATTTATATGATACATGGATTTTCCCGAAAGCTACAACACCAGCTTCAGAAGCCGCTAGTTCCTTACCTGCCTCTTCACAACAAGAAAATATTTCTTTAATAGTCTTTCTCCCTTCTTTCTATTTCCCTATTCATAAAATCATAGAACTGTCGAGTTGGAAGGGACCCAAACAGACATCTAGTCCAACACCTTGCAATGCAGGAATCACAGCTATTCAGCTTTAGTCATTCCATGTTATTGTCCCTGGTATCAGAAATTCATTTCTGTGTCACCTTTTTGCTTCAATTAATTAAATATTTAAACCCTTTCTTTTTATATTTATTTTTAAAAAACAAAAAACTTCTGTACCTTCACTCTCCTTCACTTATTTCACTATTATTAATTAATTAATTTTTTAATAATAATTTTTATTGCGTTTTCAATTTTATCATAATCACAGTTTCCATACATATTTCAATAAACTCAAACATTGCTCTAACCGAGCATCGACCTCCTCCCGCCCCTTTTTCTGACTTCCATATATAATTGCAATTGCATTATTCTTAGCATTTCTATAACCACTTTTTTTACCTTCTCTCTTATTTTTGTATTTCCCCTCATTAAATGTAAATCAGTTCCTTATATTCTCATTACAAAACATTTCAACTCAAACCTACAAACGTTTTCAGATGTTTACACTGTTCTTTCATATATAATATAAATTTGCTCCAGTCCTTTTGAAACAGTTTGTCGAGCTGATTCCGGATCTTCCCTGTCAGCTTTGCTAACTCTATGTATTTAATCAATGAATTAATTAAATTTCTATACTACCCTTCATCCAAGGATCACAGTATGGTATACAATATAAAAACACAAAAATACATACCATTGTTGTTGTTTAGTCGTTTAGTCGTGTCTGACTCTTCGTGACCCCATGGACCAGAGCACGCCTTCCACTGCCTCCCGCAGTTTTGTCAGACTCATGTTTGTAGCTTCGAAGACACTATCCAACCATCTCATCCTCTGTCATCCCCTTCTCCTTGTGCCCTCCATCTTTCCCAACATCAGGGTCTTTTCCAGGGAGTCTTCTCTTCTCATGAGGTGGCCAAAGTATTGGAGCCTCAGCTTCAGGATCTGTCCTTCCAGTGAGCACTCAGGGCTGATTTCCTTAAGAATAGAGAGGTTTGATCTTCTTGCAGTCCATGGGACTCTCAAGAGTCTCCTCCAGCACCATAATTCAAAAGCATCAATTCTTTGGCGATCAGCCTTCTTGATGGTCCAGCTCTCACTTCCATACATCAGTACTGGGAAAACCATAGCTTTTACTATACGAACCTTTGTTGGCAAGGTGATGTCTCTACTTTTTAAGATGCTGTCTAGGTTTGTCATTGCTTTCCTCCCAAGAAGCAGGCGTCTCTTAATTTCGTGGCTGCTGTCACCATCTGCAGTGATCATGGAGCCCAAGAAAGTAAAATCTCTCACTGCCTCCATTTCTTCCCCTTCTATTTGCCAGGAGGTGATGGGACCAGTGGCCATGATCTTCGTTTTTTTGATGTTGAGCTTCAGACCATATTTTGCGCTCTCCTCTTTCACCCTCATTAAAAGGTTCTTTAATTCCTCCTCACTTTCTGCCATCAAGGTTGTGTCATCTGCATATCTGAGGTTGTTGATATTTCTTCTGGCAATCTTAATTCTGGCTAGGGATTCATCCAGCCCAGCCTTTCGCATGATGAATTCTGCATATAAGTTAAATAAACAGGGAGACAAAATTCAGCCTTGTCGTACTCCTTTTCCAATTTTGAACCAATCAGTTGTTCCATATCCAGTTCTAACTGTAGCTTCTTGTCCCACATAGAGATTTCTTAGGAGACAGATGAGGTGATCAGGAATACATACCATAATAAGAAACAAAAACAATACCCCCCTCCATACACAGAGTTTAAAAGGCCATAAAGGTAAAGGGACCCCTGACCATTAGGTCCAGTCGTGTCCGACTCTGGGGTTGCGGCGCTCATCTCGCTTTACTGGCCGAGGGAACCGGTGTACAGCTTCCAGGTCATGTGGCCAGCATGACTAAGCTGCTTCTAGCGAACCAGAGCAGCACACGGAAACGCCGTTTACCTTCCCGCCGGAGCGGTACCTATTTATCTACTTGCACTTTGACATGCTTTCGAACTGCTAGGTTGGCAGGAGCAGGGACCGAGCAATGGGAGCTCACCCAGTCGAGGCCATTCGAACCGCCGACCTTCTGAGTGGCAAGTCCTAGGCTCTGTGGTTTAACCCACAGCACCATAGGTTGTTTAATAAGACAAAGGCCTGGGAGAAGTGGAAAGTTTTTGCCTGGCACTTAAAGATATACCACTTCACTAAGTGACACTGTCGTAAAGGATCTGTCTACTGATCAAGTGTACAGGTATCAGATCACACAGGCCATAAGAACAGGAAAACTTCCCAAGGATCTGGGCCTTCTTGAAATTAATTCAGTGAGCCATTCAAGGTGGTTAGCAACAAGCTTTACCTCATATGGGTTTCAAAACATCTCCTTAAAGGCAAAACCCTCAGTGACCTAAGATTCATAATGGACTACATTGTTTGCATGTACAGTGGTACCTCGGGTTACATACGCTTCAGGTTACATACGCTTCAGGTTACAGACTCTGCTAACCCAGAAAGAGTGCTTCAGGTTAAGAACGTTGCTTCAGGATGAGAACAGAAATCGTGCTCCGGCGGTGCGGCAGCAGCAGGAGGCCCCATTAGCTAAAGTGGTGCTTCAAGCTAAGAAAAGTTTCAGGTTAAGTACGGACCTCTGGAACAAATTAAGTACTTAACCCGAGGTACCACTGTAGTACTCCTGCTAGTTCAACATCAAAGTAGAACATCCTTGGGTGGAAGGCCCACACGACTTGTTTCAGCTGTGGCGAGCTGGGTTCCAAAGGAAGGCTGTGGTGGATGCTGTTTTGTCAACCATCCATCACTCAGCATGGTATGCATTCAGTAAAATGATAATCCAGACACCACTGTGCTCAGATGACAATGCGGAGAGGAGAGCTTGTGTCCAAAACATCATTGACTTGAGGGGCAGAGATGATGACACACTGGGAGATCTTCCTGTATGTCTGAGGAAGACACATTCCACCCCTGTTGGAGCTGATAGACTGGTCTGATGATAACCATGATGATGATCCGGCATCCCCAAACTTGGCCCTCCAGATGTTTTGGGACTACAGTTCCCATCATCCCTGACCACTGGTCCTGTTAGCTAGGGATGATGGGAGTTGTAGTCCCAAAACATGTGGAGAGCCGAGTTTGGGGATGCCTGATGATGATGATGATGTATTGTTTATACCCTGCCTATCTGGCTGGGTTTCCCCAGCCACTCTGGGCAGCTTCCAGCAAAATATAAAGGTAAAGGTAAAGGTACCCCTGCCCGTACGGGCCAGTCTTGACAGACTCTAGGGTTGTGCGCCCATCTCACTCAAGAGGCCGGGGGCCAGCGCTGTCCGAGGACACTTCCGGGTCACGTGGCCAGTGTGACATCGCTGCTCTGGCGAGCCAGAGCCGCACACGGAACGCCGTTTACCTTCCCACCAGTAAGCGGTCCCTATTTATCTACTTGCACCCGGGAGTGCTTTCGAACTGCTAGGTTGGCAGGCGCTGGGACCGAACAACGGGAGCGCACCCCGCCGCGGGGATTCGAACCGCCGACCTTTCAATCGGCAAGCCCTAGGCGCTGAGGCTTTTACCCACAGCACCACCCGCGTCCCCATTCCAGCAAAATATAAAAAATAATAAAATGTCAGACATTAAAAACTTCCCTGAACAGGGGTGTATGAACCTCCTTTGACATGTAAACTTATTACAGCTGAGGTAAAGAAGTTAATTGAGGAACGCATGCAAGTTCCATAGTGGCCCTGTCATTCTCAGTCTATATATAGAAGGGTGTGTGAAACAAGTCACAGAGGTAGCAGGCAGAGTGTATACACATGAGAAATGTGAGGGCTACATCAGAGGCCAAGAAGCAAGTGGGCAGCTGATGTCCCATGAGCGAAAATAAGGTATGGCTTAAAAAAACCTTTCTGCACCAATTTCCTTAAATGTAAAAAAAATATAGTTTTACTCAGAGTAGACCCACTAAAATTAATGGGCCTAAGTTAGTCATGGCCATCAATTTCAATGAGTCTACTCTGAGTAGGACTAGCATTGGATGCAACCTTTTTGCCTTTCCTCCCAGGCTGTATATTTTTATTGCTTTATTTCATTGTTCCTTGCTCTGGGATCAAAATGTTCAACAACAACAAACAACAATATACACCTCGGCTACTTTGAAAACCAGCTAAGTCGAGCAAAATCCCTGCACCTCACCCATGAGAATGTCACCACTACACTTTTAGAGAAAAAGACCATTTTTAATTTCTTTTCTCATTTACGGAAGGGAAATAAGGAGAGGTGCAGGAGACTATTCCAGAAGACCAGTTGCATCCAATTTTAATCCTACTCAGAGTAGACCTATTGAAGTTAATGGGCATGGATAACTTCAGCTCACTAATCTCAACAGGTCTACTCTCAGCATATCTTTCCTGAATATAATCCTTTATTCCTTTTGGTGCAGGAAAGAGAATGAAGAAAAAAAGAGTTTTGACCAGACATTTTATATATATATATATACACACACACACACACACACACACACACACACACACACACACACACACACTAAATTATATTCTGGGAGAGGGAGCATGAATGTATATTCAAACAGTCTTTCTTTCTTTCTTTCTTTCTTTCTTTCTTTCTTTCTTTCTTTCTTTCTTTCTTTCTTTCTTTCTTTTCCTTGAAGAAAAAGAAAGTACCATTCTGTACCAAGAGGCCTTCTGCAGTCCCATGGTTCTAGGGATGAATGATACCTTGGCACCTGAGATTTGGAACCACACCTGTCTTCCCTCAGAAACACCAAAAATATGAATATAAGCATAAAAGAGATTCTCGTAGGAGGGGCATGTGAATGGGTGTAAGGATAAGGAAACATCTTTCCTCCCCCCGCCTCCCCACACCTCCAGTCATTAAGACTGGAGGAAAATGCTTATAGTAATTAGGTAAGATTGATTTACAGGCCGAACACCACACACAATTTGTGTAGTCTGGGGTCAGGCGGGCAGCTGCAGAAACCGCTCAGCTAATTATGAGAATTCACTGTTCGTTAATAGAATCTCTCTCCACAAACAGCAGCTGTGTGTTTGCTCACGCAGATTATTAATTCTGGCCTTGCCTCAGCTGCAAGTTTCTGCTGTGTCGAAAGGAGTCCTCTGATAGAAGTGTCAGTTATCACCCATGCAATGCCAAGAGTGAAGGAAAAGAAAGGGAAAATATCTTCTAATCACAGGTGTATAAATATATATATATATATATAATTTTTTTGCATATACCTCTCTTTCAGCTTCTCACTCCCAAACAATTAAATGCCAATTTTGGAACTCATTAATCTGTAGGCAACCTAGCGAGATCTAATTTATACCTGTCAGGAGCAATAGGCAGCAGCTAATAGGAAAGTAATTGCAATATAAGTCTGTTTTCCCACTTGGTAGCATGCTTGCTTTTAATGATAACCCTTTGATAGTGTAGCATCAGTACATTACTGGAGATCATCAGATAGGTAAGTAGATAATATGCTCTGTTCAATAAACTATCTGCATAATACCTATCGATGAATAACTGTAGTGTTGCATTTTACAGTACTGGGAAATACTGTACGTGGTCATTGGTGTGCTTGTGTGTATCTAATTTTCTAATGTAATTTTTGTTCCTGTAAGATGGAACTCCATAAATCTAACTTCTTTCTCATAACATAGAACTCATGGCTATCCAATGAAGTCGAATGTTGAAAGATTCAGGCAGATAAAAGAAAGTACTTATTCATTCAGTGAATAGTTAAACTATGGAACTCACTCCCACAGGAAACAGGGATAGCGAGCAACTTAGATTGCATTATTATTATTATTATTATTATTATTATTATTATTATTATTTATGGCTTTTTTAAAGCTGGAACTCACCAGAACTCAGCTCCGGCACCATTATAAGAGAACAAGGGTGGTGTTCATGGTGAGTTCCGGCACCTCTTTTTCTAGAAAAATAGCACTGATTGTTTTTGTTGTTACTAATTTATTTATGCCACGTCTTTTTCTCTGACCGGAACTCAAGGCGGCTTACAGATAAAATCAGATTAAAACATAGGGGGGGGGGAGCAATTGTTATAAAGCAATTAAACATATATTTCCCTCCATGCAAACACACACACATTAAAAGTCTATTAAAATTAAATAATTACAGTAAAAACCATCCCTTTCATTAAACGTAGTCAATTCCTAAAAGCCTGAGCTTCTCTAGGGAGGCAGTTCCAAAGTCTGGGAGCAGGATTAGGCAAATTCATGAAGAAGAAGGCTTTGAAGAGGAGGAGGAGGAGGAGTTTGGATTTGATATCCTGCTTTATCACTACCCGAAGGAGTCTCAAAGCAGCTAACAATCTCCTTTCCCTTCCTCCCCCACAACAAACACTCTGTGAGGTGAGTGGGGCTGAGAGACTTCAGAGAAGTGTGACTGGCCCAGGGTCACCCAGCAGCTGCATGTGGAGGAGCAGGGAAGCGAACCCAGTTCACCAGATTACGAGACTACCGCTCTTAACCACTACACCACACTGGCTCTCAGTGAATGGCTACTAGCCATGAGGATTATGTTGTGCTGCCTCCACTGCTGGAGGCACTAATGCTTCTGAATGCCAGTTACTGGAGACCACAGGAGGGGAGTGCGCTGATGTGCTCCGATCCTCTTTGCAGATTTCCCAGAGGCATCTGGTTGGCCGCTGTGAGAACAGGAAGCTGGACTAGGTGGGCCATCAGGCTCTTCTTATGTTCTCATGTTGATTTTTCACAAAAGGATTTCTCCCACAAACATCGTACGAAATACAGTCTCTCTCCTGCTGCTCATGTCGTTTGTTGCCTGTTTGGTGGCTTACCGACTGCTGCTTTGATGGCAGGTTTAGGTTCTTTAAAAAAGCACAAAAAAACAGCAAGGCTTTTCTATACAGTGGTACCTCGGGTTAAGAACTTAATTCGTTCTGGAGGTCTGTTCTTAACCTGAAACTGTTCTTAACCTGAAGCACCACTTTAGCTAATGGGGCCTCCCGCGGCCGCCGCACGATTTCTGTTCTCATCCTGAAGCAAAGTTCTTAACCCGAGGTACTATTTCTGGGTTAGCAGAGTCTGGAACCTGAAGCGTCTGTAACCCGAGGTACCACTGTACTTACCATTTATCATGGTGCAGTTGCTATTCCTAATCTTTCACAAAAGTTGTTTTTTCATGATAGAATAAACATATTTTTGGTACATTATCATATTAAATATTAGCTCAATTATGATACGTTATGTGGCTGCATGCCCCATATATATATATATATATATATATATATATATGCTATCTCCTCCACGCCCTGCCCTGCAGAAACTATGACATTTTAAATAGAAGTGTGGAAAGGTCAATGGTCTTCTTGCTGGGATGCCAGCCAATTGAATCATAATTTATCTATTTATTTATTTCCATAATATCTATTCCACTTTTCTATAATGTAACAAGAAAACCCTCACTAGCTATAAAAAATGAACAATTTAACATTCAAACTAAATGGATAGTAAAATTTGACTAGTAGTGGTGATAATTTATTTATATCTGACTGGGTTGCCCCAGCCACTCTGGGCAGCTCTCAACAAAATATCAATAAAACAAAAAAACACAATAAAACATCAAGCATTAAAAACTTCCCTGGACAGATGTATTCTAAAAGTCAAATAGTTGTTTGACATGTGATAGGATGTCTTCCTTCCTCCCCCCCCCCCGCACCCACACTCTTTCTCCTCCTACCCACCCAATTTGCACTCCTCCCCCCTCTCCCATGTGATTTATTTCAGTAGGTTTACTCTGAGTGGGACTAGCAACAGATACAATCCCTTGTAATTCTCCAATGATGCTATTTCAGAAGTCATTAGAATTCCTCTCCAAAGACTGGACCAGCTTAGGAAGATACAGGTGCCTTTTGTGATATCTCCTCCACCTTCACAATTCTCATCAGAGAACAAAGCTAGGCTGCAACTCACTGCTGAGAGTATACTCTGTAGAAAACCCAAGTTTGATACCATCCACCATGTGAAACTGTCCACCGATATAAAGTTCACTGGGTATCAGGTCACATGAGCCAGTTCTCAGCATTCAAACATTGGTTCTGAAGCTTAAGGCTGGAATACAAATGTAATGAACAAAAACTTTCTTTTCTTGCTTACAATACAGTGGTAGCTCGGGTTACATACGCTTCAGGTTACATACGCTTCAGGTTACAGACTCTGTTAACCCAGAAATATTACCTCAGGTTAAGAACTTTGCTTCAGGATGAGAACAGAAATCGCATGGCAGCGGTGTGGCGGCAGCGGGAGGCCCCATTAGCTAAAGTGGTCTTCAGGTTAAGAACAGTTTCAGGTTAAGAACGGACCTCCGGAACGAATTAAGTACGTAACCAGAGGTACCACTGTAATAACTCTTCCCTGGAGGGAGGGGAGGGGTGGAAAGGGAGATGGGAAGAAATTAAGACTAGGATGGCCATATGTCCTACTGTTCTCTGTTTGAAGGGTTGGCAGAGGACAGTCTGTTGTGTGAAGGAGTCCTCTGTCTCAGTTTAAACATCAAAAACCATAGAAAGGCAATGTACAAAATATAATGGGCCCTATCCAATGTTAATCTGAGTCAGAGTAGACCCATAGAAATGAATGGACATAACTTAAAAGGAAAATGTAAAGGACCCCTGACAGTTAAGCCCAGTCACAGACGACTCTGGGGTTGCAGCGCTCATCTTGTTTTACAGGCTGAGGGAGACAGTGTTTGTCCACAGACAATTTTCCCGGGTCATGTGGCCAGCATGACTAAGCCGCTTCTGGCGAACCAGAGCAGTGCACGGAAACGCCATTTACCTTCCTGACTGAAAGGTACCTATTTATCTACTTGCACTTTTTGGCGTGCTTTCAAACTGCTAGGTTGGCAGGAGCAGGGACCGAGCAATGGGAGCTCACCCCGTTGCGGGGACTCGAACCGCCGACCTTCTGATCAGCAAACCCAAGAGGCTCAGTGGTTTAGACCACAGTGCCACCCGCGTCCATAACTTAGGTCCATTAATTTTGGTAGGATCATTCTGAGTAAACCTTAAGTGGGGCAACACAATAAAAACAGTAAAAAAAGAGAAGAAGCACAAAATAGAGTTGGTATCTAGATATTAGGCTGAGCAGACACATGGGTCACCTGATCGCAGCTTTCCCCACTTGGGTGGGGTGTATTGTATTTCTCTATAAATTATAGCCATCCCCCTCAATCAGCATCCATACATAGCATATGCACATTTTTATGCAAATACATGGCCTAATAGTCCACTTCAGGAGACATTCCCTCCTTTTCGGTGATGCGTTAATACTCTTCCTAATTAAGGCACATTGAGAGCCAATCACTTACTCTGTGATTTCAAGCACCCTTCCTCAGAATTTCTATGTAAATCAAGTAAATATGTGTAGATTGTATCTTCACTGGATTCATGTCGAAGTTTAGAAGACAGTAATATTCCATAAGAAGAAGAGGAAGACGAGTGACCTTCCATCTCCATCCCTGCCATCTCCATCCCTCCATCCCTCAAGTTAAGTCCAGCTGACTTGGTCTCCTTAAATACTTTCGGCAGCACTGTTTACAACATTGACTATTTTTTTAGTAACCCAATATGCAATTTTTATTTACTGTTGTTTATATATAACCAAACTTCCACTTTCTGCACAATGGGGAACATTCTAGTATTTTAATAATATTCCCAGATATAAATTATGTAGAGTGTGTGTGTGTGTTTTAAATTAAGTAAAGCAACACTTTGAAGTAATTACTGTGCACGAAACTACTGCATCAGTTGCACATTCGTTTTTCGCTCATGTCTGCAATTATCCACTCAGCCTGTACCCATTAATATTATTTTTCTTCCTAAAATGGAAGTATTTAAAGCCATTAGAAAATAATCCAAAGAATTCTATTTGCTGAATAAATTTTAATTTGCATGGCACCGGGATTTTTTTATTATTATTATTAATGGGAAATAAATTATTGCAGTCTTATGGAAGGCGACAAGTTAATAGCTTTATGAAAAGTAATGGAGAGAAAATGATCTTGAAAAGGTCAGGTATCCTGTCTCACAGTGTCTTTATGCACAATTAAAACAAGTCAAGAAAGTGGCTATATAATCAGAACCATGAATATGCATTATATCCTAATGAGTGTGAAGATAGGGATGGGTTAGGGTAGAGTCATGATGGGGTGGTGACATAAAAATGGTAATGTGTGATGTAGTATTTAACTACATGCTTCTGTTCTATATAAAAAATTAACTCTTGCTTGCCTAGGTTCAGTCATGCTGCCTGTCCAATAGTATATTAGGTAAGCTCTTCTGTTTCAGGGTGTGCTCACAGAGAATTGCCATGATGCTTTGATCAAGTGCAAGCAAATATCACAACATAGTGTTCAGATAGTGAGGACCTCACCTGCTTGCAAGCATATGAAGTATTGTATGCATATAAAGTAGCTGAAATAATTTTAATCTGTTTTAGTATTTCAGCTTCTGTGTGTTTTAAAGGGTGGTTGTGAATTTTTCTTGATATCATTGCTTTATCTTTTTGTAATCTGCTTTTACAATCAAGAAGCGTATACATTTTAATAAATAAATGTTTGATTGATTGAATTTATATACCACCCTATAGCCAGAGGCCTCAGGGCGACTCACAGTACAATAATAAACATTGTATAGTGGAATAATACCAGTAGCTTCAAGCAATCAGTGCTGCATCAAGTCCAGAAAATTAAGGCTGCAATCTTCCTTTCCTAGGAGCAATCCCCACTGAATTCAATAGGACATAATTCTGAGTAGACATGGTTAGGATTGGATTTCCCTGAGCAGAAAACTATAGGATTGCACTCGAAAGCTGCACTCCTAATCATAGTTGCTAAGGAGTAGGTCCCATTGAACTGAGTGGGGCTTACTTCTGAGTAGGGATGGGAGAGGAATTTGATTCAGTTTGCATTTAAAGAGAAACTTAGTTGATGGACACTGTCTGAAACAAGAGACGAACCCAAACACAGCCACACTTCGAAATTCACACATCTCAAAACTTTGGAATGCAATTTTCCAACCAAGCAGTTTATTTTAAAATGTATATGCTGGTGTGAAGTGTAACCTATAAATGCATAGATTGAGGAAAACAACATACAACAGTACATTATATCTGGGGAAATTGCTTGCCAAAATGTGCATATTAGTCAAAACTACATACAAAAATACATTTGTTAGGAGACATTTCCACTAAAAATGCTGGTCAATTTTCATGAGGATTATTTTTTACTAAAATTAACAAATTGTTTTGGAAATCTGGAGAACAGAAGACTGGATAAATGAGAAACCAGAAATAAAATTGACATACGTGTTTTCATTCTCTGGTTCCTACAGAACATAGGAAAGTGCTCCATTTGCATTCATTTGTATGTTGTTGCTTTATTTCTACCCCATCCTTTAGGACTAAACACTCCTCATTGTGGCTGATAAGGCAAATGTCAAAAACAAAACAAAATAGCATATATGTCAGGCTTCAGGGAATCTGCTTCCTCCCCACCCCCTGTAGAGTCTTCTTACCAGTTAGAAATTTCAATAATCACAGCGAGAGAACAAAGAACATGACTCCTAGAAATGGCGGTGTTCCCAATTACCGTATTTTTCGCTCTATAGGACGCACCCGACCATAGGACGCACCTTGTTTTAGAGGGGGAGAACAAGAAAAAAAATTCTCCCCCTCTCTGCTCAGACCCCTTCAGTGAAGCGGCAGGAGAAACGGAGCCCCTTCCATTTCTCCTCCCGCTTCGCTGAAGGGGCACTGCGCAGCTCTCCCTCTCTGCTGAAGCCAGGAGATTCTTCAGCAAAAGGAACCCGAAGCCTTCGGAGTGCAGCGCGAGTTCCCGCTGTGCTCCAAAGGCTTCAGGCGGCTATCCATGAAGCCTGGAGAACGAGAGGGGTAGGTGCGCACCGACCCCTCTCGCTCTCCAGGCTTCAGCGAAAGCAACATGTAGCCTCCGGAGAGCGGAGGGAGCGCTCCCTCTGTGCTTTGGAGGCTTTGCATTGCTATCACTGAAGCCAAGGTCCCTGCATTCACTCCATAGGACGCGCACACATTTCCCTTTAATTTTTGGAGGGGGAGAAGTGCATCCTATAGAGTGAAAAATACTGTAAGTCCCCCCCACCCACCCATCCCTATTAAACTACGTCACTCCTATGTCTTGTAATATGAGCTTGGAGCCACTGTGTTTTCTGTTTTGCCACTTTGAGTTCTGCAGGACTTTGGCGAAGGGGGATGGATACTCTCCAGAGACTGTGAATCTGCTAACTCTCTCTCTCTTCTAGTATTTCTTCTGCTAGCTGTCCCCCATCCAGTATTTCCCAGCTTCTGCCTTCTGAACTATGCCCCTCTGCAAACCACTGTTCCAAATCTATACTGCCCCCCTGCTCCTGGGAAGGTTCAGGATCAGGAGGAAGGGATGGCTCCCACCATTCTTCCTCAGTGCAGCCCTCCTCAGCACGGTCCCTAACATAACACAATGAAAATAGCATGGGAAACATTTTGTCAGAGAAAATCATATACAGGAGGAGGGGCAGCAATAAAATAAGTAAAAGCAAGTTGAGCAGAATGGTTAAAGGCCACAAAAGAAGAAGCCAAGTAGAGGGGGAATTCCACAAATATGGAACCACCACTGGAAAGGTCTTTGCTTGGCATGTACCAGCCTGATCAACCTTAGTCTCAGGCCAGACAGCACACTCTCTGCAGCTGACCTTAGTTCCCAGGCAAGTGGGTTTTGGTAGTGTTTTGGCTAACCTGGCCCCCAACTGTTCAACATTTTGAAATTAAGTATCATCAACATCATTACACTTTAGATTAAGCCCAGAAAACAGTGCGGCCAGTGGTAAAGTGTTGTAATATGATCAAACCAACGAGCCCCACACAAGCATTCTGACTGATGAATTTTGCACCAGATGGAGCTTCCAGAATGAATTGAAAAGGTAGCCCTATACAGAGAACATTGCAGTAGTTGGGTCTGGTTGTGACAAGAGCTCATATAATGAAGTCTGAGTCTGCTTTTTTCAGCTTTCTCGGGTCACCTCTGCCTCCTCTGGCTCCAAGTGAACCCCTTGCTCTGTACCCAATTTCTCAGAGAGAATGCAGGTCAGCGGTCTTCCCAACTAACAGTCTTTCTGCCTTATTCAGATTAATTTTCCATTTGCTTCCTTTTCCATGAGTCGAGTGCAGTTGTGACAGGTGGAAGCCAGGGAGAAGAGCAGTAGGTGGAGCCAAGAGGCAATGGCAGAGCTTACTGCTACGCCCCTTACTGCTACGCCCCTTCCTCCTCCTTCCTGAGTTTCTTACAAGGAACAGAACAATGAAGGAGGAAGGAGGAAGAGGAGGAGGACACTGAGAGGTAGTGCCCCCCTGCCTGAATGCAAGCAAGAAGGTAGGCAGGTGGGGGCTGGCTGATGGGAAGACTGATGTTAAGGCAATGTCCCATTTGCCTTAATGGACCAGCCTTCATGGGTTGACTTCATTACTGGAGGAGAACATAGGAAGAGTGTTTAGGAATAACTGATGATATCAAGAACTCACCAAGAAAGGAACTTGAATCCTTGAGTGGTTCTAGAGATAGCATCCTCAGTGGAATCAATGGTTGCTGAGAAATTTCATTTGTTGATTTTGGGGCCACTTTGCATATACAGTTCTGTGTTGCTGATCCAAATTATTTCCATGGCTATGTATCTTGCACATAAGTGTTTCCATCGAGTGGGAAACCCAACCCAAAGAAAATCTTCTGGTACATCAAAGACTAGCAGACTCATGGTAACATAAACCTTCATGGGCTTTAAACTTCCTGCTTTTGGAAAACCCTTTCCATACCAACCTATGTAATGTTGCAGAAATCTAAGGATGAAGGGATGTTCCAGGAAATATGAAGCAGTCTCCCAAGTTGGTATGTTACATATAAATGTGGATTGGTCGCGGGTGTGTGTGTGTGTGTGTGTGTGTGTGTCTTTGTCGGTTCAGGTCTGCTTTGCCCAAATGCCTGACTAATATTTGTGTCTTTACCTTGTATGGCTACCTCTACTTCCGTGTCCTTGTGGAGCAAGTCTTCCAGAAGGGAAATGTTGAACTCCTCTCTGACACACACTGTGGGTTTTGAAATTAGTTGTGATTTCTCAGGAGGAAAAAATAAAAACCAATTGTCATTGTTGATAGCTGAAAGAAAATCTCAGTATCCAGCCATGGTTTGGAGAGGGGGCTGGGTGCAAAGGCTGCATGGAGAAGGACACAGTGCTTGAGAAAAATTGTAATGTGGTTTTAAAAACAATCAATACATTCGCTTCATCTTGAGTCATGTGCTGAATTGCAATCACTCCGGCCTAGACAGATATAGATCAGAAGGCAAAGATATTCAGTTAATGCTAGGGAGTTGGGACATGTGTCCCTGCAGGCTTGGGTTCTTAAGAGGAGCTGCGATTAAGTTCTCTGCGGGGTCAAGCTTGCAAAAGAACAATATCATCATCACCATCATCATTAATTAAACATTTTAAGTCACCTAATATTGATCGTCTCTTAACGACATAATGAAAAAAATTAAAATATGAGTTGTAAAAGGAAACTATAGTAGTCTGTCTACACTGTGGAATCTGAATTTCAATACAAGGTCATTATCCTATTAGCAGAAACCATATATCCTAAATGGGTGGTGCAGGGAATGCAGGAAGAAAATGAAGGAATGCAGTAATTAATTAATTGTTTATTTGTTTGTTTGTTTGTACCCCGCTCATCTGACTGGTTTGCCCCAGCAACTCTGGGTGGCTAGTCTTTGCAGAAACCGTAACAATGGATATACGGAGCCAATCTAGGTGTGACAAAAGAGATCCTTAAAGGGTACTTTTAAACTTTTGCAAATAGGATCTGGGTTATGAAAATTAAGCTTTGAAGCTGCTATTTGCCCTGTTGAAAAAGCATACATCTATTTTTCCTGACTGGGCAAGCAGCAATTATCATGGGGGAACTCTCCTTCACCCATGCCAGAATCCCAGTATGGGTCAGGCATGGCATACCTACTATCTATGGCTTCTCCCCTTTTTCGATGAAATCGTCACCCTCATTCATTTCTCCCCTACTCTAATATAGCTGCACTTATCAATTTATTTTCATACCAAGAAAAAAACTATGAAATGCACAAGGAGTTGTATCCAGTCATGTCCACTATGTGGATGGAAAGCTCTGTGATCCACTGGAGGTTCCGATCAGAGGAACAAGGAGGGGGTCCACTTTTGCCTATTCACCCTGCTGCCCACAGTCCCCCTTGCATGCCCCAAAATATGTTGGAGGACCGCTTGGAATGCAGTGGGAATTAATGTGGGAAACTGCAGAGTGTCAGCAAAATGGCTTCCTTCCTTGTTCCTCTGATGGGAACCATCTCTGGAACAGAGAACACTGTCAATGTAAGGTAAGTCTATGGATACAACCCAAAGGGCTATTCTGTTCAATGATCAATATCTTTGTGGGAACACAAAGACAATATTGCCATTGGTATGGTGCAGTACAGTATTAATTCATCATCAAAAGTAGGAAATTGCTGTTAACCTTTTCAATGTGGCAAAGCACCACCCTATCCTATGAAATAACCCATAATTGAAAAGAGAAAGAAAAATCTATGTACTTCTCTCAAAACGAAAACAAAACATTATTTAATTTTGAATTACTGGGGTTTTTTAACCTGGAAAATTAATCGTTGGAATAAAAATAAAGTCCTCATAAAAAAGAAGTCTGACACATATAAAAAAAATCCTAAGCACTGAAAAATCAAGAAAGAGATGCATTAGTCATTTTACGAACAACAACAAAAGGCAGGACTCTACAATTTTCCAATGATCACTAGAAAAAAGAGAAGCAAAACTACAGTACACATGTAAATTAACAGAGAGCAGACCATGTGTGTAAAGAAATATCCGCAGGACATTTAAAATCATCCATACTTCGGGTATACTCATTAATCCATGGGAGTTAGCCATCTGGCATGTAGTATATGATTCCTTAACTATTGTTATTATTGTTGTTGTTGATATTATTATTATTTCTGAATCAGGCTGTATCTGACAATACACTTGCCATTCAGTATGTAGCGCATTCATTAACGTCATGTCTGCTTCTGGATGAAAACAGAGAAGAATAATATCTGGGGCAAGAAAAGAAGTCATCCTTAAAAATGTTATTAGAGTGTTGGTGACATTGACAGAAGACTACACAATAACCTCTTGCTCAAACTCATTTAAAGGGGGAGAGATTGTTCCCCCTTTTAAACAATGAAAACAATCACACACCCATCACTTCTATCTATGTATGTGGTAGATTTGTTGGTGGTGAGTGTGTATACATAAAATCACAAAATCACTCCTGCACAAATGCAGTTTAATTAAAGTACTCCACTTGGGCTTGACTCAGTCTATAGTTTGACTGGAAACTCATTTTGGTAAACATCATTAATAAAATTAATTTTCAGAAATAATGCAAGTCTTATAACACTAAAAGCAAGATTGAGAATTATTATTATTATTATTATTATTATTATTATTATTATTATTATTATTATTATTTTATGCTCCAAATCATAATAAAACATTGCTTTACAATCAGGCTGTGACGCATTTATATTTATGGATTCTTTATGTCATATTGTTCAGCAAAATCATGTGGGCTTGTATTTATATTCATAAAATTGCATTCACAAAATAGCAATTGGACCACAACTTTAAAAGAATTTGCAAGAAAATGAAAATGCAGGAATGCATATTTGACTTTAACCAACTTACAACAGAATAATTGAAAATAGTATTTTGATCGTTTGAAAGAGTCCTACAATTATACTTAGGCATTCCAAAGTGATCATAAGTTAATTTTTTTTTGGGGGGGGGGGGTTGTGTTTTACTCAGATGATACCCAGCTCTACCTCTCTTTCAAATCGGAACCAGTGAATGCGGTGAAGGTCCTGTGGGAGTGCCTGGAGGCAGCTGGAGGATGGATGGCGGCTAACGGGTTGAGGTTGAATCCTGACAAGACAGAAGTACTGTTTTGGGGGGACAGAGGGCGGGCGGGTGTGGGGGACTCCCTGGTCCTGAATGGGGTAACTGTGCCCCTGAAGGACCAGGTGCACAGCCTGGGAGTCATTTTGGACTCACAGCTGTCCATGGAGGCGCAGGTCAATTCTGTGTCCAGGGCAGCTGTCTACCAGCTCCATCTGGTACGCAGGCTGAGACCCTACCTGCCCACGGACTGTCTTGCCAGAGTGGTGCATGCTCTAGTTATCTCCAGCTTGGACTACTACAATGTGCTGTATGTGGGGCTACCTTTGAAGGTGACCCGGAAACTACAACTAATCCAGAATGCGGCAGCTAGACTGGTGACTGGGAGTGGCCGTTGAGACCATATCACACTGGTCCTGAAAGACCTACATTGGCTCCTAGTACATTTCCAAGCATAATTCAAAGTGTTGGTGCTGACCTTTAAAACCCTAAATGGCCTCAGCCCAGTACACCTGAAGGAGCATCTCCATCCCCATCGTTCTGCCCGGACACTGAGGTCCAGTGCCAAGGGTCTTCTCGGTGGTTCCCTCACTGCGAGAAGCCAAGTTACAGGGAACCAGGCAGAGGGCCTTCTCAGTAGTGGCGCCCACCCTGTGAAACACCCTCCCATCAGATGTCAAAGAAACAACTATATGACATTTAGAAGACATCTGAAGGCAACCCTATTTAGGGAAGTTTTTAATGACTGATGTATTTTTAACCTTCTGTTGGAAGCCGCCCAGAGTGGCTGGTGCAACCCAGCCAGATGGGTGGGGTAGAAATAAATTATTATTATTATTATTATTATTATTATTATTATTATTATTATTATTATTATTATTTTACTCTGCATTGTCATAGGGTTCCTTCTATTTGCTCTGGCATAAACAGAGATCTCTCTGGAAATCATCCTGTAATTGTCCCCTTCTAGGCTAAAACCCCCAACATCTCTGAATGTAAATATCAATTTCCTGCAGTAGAAAATATTCTAGGCTGATAAACTTTAACTCTTAATTTGTTCTAGTGCTGCTAATACAATATTACCTGCAACCCTTTAGAGGAAGCATTGTTAGGTAAAATAAATAGCTATGTGAAATCTGGATAATCTCTTTTTTTAAAATATTTTTTATTAATTTTCATCAAGAAAATACATATCACACCACATTACAACTTAACAAATTTTCTCATTTTTGGACTTCCTTCAGCCTCTCTGACAATCATCCGAATTAGACTTTTTAATTACACATTTCCTAAATTTTCTATTGCCTTTTAACATACCCTTCCACACCTGTTTTTCTTTCTTACAATATTTCTTAGGTTTTTACAGAGCTTCTTTAAATGCCACTAACGTTATTTCATTATCACTTATACATTCCCAATACTCCACTAGCTTTCCCCAGTCCTCGATGAACTTTTGATCTCGTAGATATCTGATCTTCCCTGTCAGTTTATCAAGTTCTGCATAGTCCATCAGCTTCATTCTCCACTCCTCCAATGTTGGTACTTGTTCCTGTTTCCATTTCTGGGCCAGTAATATTCTTGCCGCTGTTACTGCATATTGGAAAAGTTTACAATCCTTTCTATTTATTTCATTTCCTAATTTTTCTAGGATTATCTGAGACCAAATCCATACTACACATTTAAAGCATACTTATGCCACTTTAACAGTCATGGCTTCTCCCAAAGAATCATGGGAGCTATAATTTGTTGATGGTGCTGAGAGCTGTTAGGAGACCCACATTGCTGACCTAGCACATTATATAGCTGTAAACTGCCATCCTTTTCTCTTACACAGGCTACTGGGGATGAATATGAGTAATGGGTTTTACTGGCCCATCCATGGTCCAGTAGGTCCGGTGCATAGTCTTTAACCTGACAGAGTGGCCTTGGGATTGTTCCAGGGCCAGATTAATAACTTTAGAGGCCCTGAAAAAGATGGTGGTGCCCCACATAAGTAATTCAAAATAAAAACAATACTAAACTGTAAAATAAAATTTTAAAATATAAAAACGACACAGATTTATTGTAACACATGACAGCATCTGATTTCCTCACATTATTTTGTTCTATATTAGTAGGACACCACCTGGTTTAGGTGAAGACATAGGCACTGGCTCCAGAGGCCTGAGGCCCTTTAGGGCCCTTCAATATTTCTTTCTTTTTAGGGGACTGGGACCCCCCCCCCCATTGTTGAGGTCAAACGTGGAGCAATATCAGGACATCACATGTCGTCAGGATATCGCATGGTATTGCATGAGCGACACCAAGGCATCACATTGGACCCCCTCAATGTTCTTCAGAAGATGGCACCTCTGGGTGAGGATCAGTTAACAGTAAGAGAACAGGAAAATGGGAGAAAAGTGGAATATAAAGAGGTCTAACAAAGTTGTGGTTTTTCCCATGATTACTGCTTTGATTCTCTTTTTAAAATACTGAATGCCAGATTCTTACAAAGATAATTTTCTCTGCTTTACTGAACCCTTAATTATGTGCTTAATATGCCTTTTGGGTAATCCAGCACTGGATTGTTCAATGCCCTTCTGTACCAGACAAGGGCCATTGAGCTTTATGTGCAGTTTCAAATTTTCAGCCTGACCCATGTCTCTGTCATTCTTGGCAAAGGCTCTCAATTCCCATTGTAACTTAGTTGTTGCAGTCCATTGTTCCTCTGGTATAAGGTGATTGACTTCTACCTAGGGTACAAAATCTAAATCATTTTATTCATACAGAATTCTCCCAGCAACTGTGTCACAACTTCTGGTGTATTGTCTAAAGGAGGAACTTGGACACCTCCCTTACAGAAAGGAATTTTATTTATGTATGTATGTATGTATGTATGTATGTATGTATGTATGTATTTAATCCATTTATTATCTACCCTTCAGTAAAAGGTCCAAGAGTGGGTTACGTAATAGCAAAATACAACACATAAGTAACTGAATCACTAAATAACACCATGGGCAATAAAACAATTGCTGGCATCCCTCTGCCTCGAGTGACAATGGAGTGCACCTCTGGGGGTGAAGTCAAACTACTGCATTAGCAGCACCAAAGTGCTGGGGTGCAAGCTTGGGCAGTGTGTATGGAGCTCCTGGACTGCCCAGATGACAAGACCCTCCTCTCGGCCTCACTGATCTGGTCCAAAGGAAAGAGGAGCAATACTTTTGGCATCAGTTTGGCTGAAAAGGGGTGTACAAGGTGCCATCCAACCACCTTAGGGACTCCACTCTGAATTTGCATAGATTAACTCCTAGCCTTTTCTTCTCCTGAATATATCCCACAAAGCAGTGGAGGATTAGGAACAGAGTTTTCCTTCTTCTAGATTGACTACCTTGGTACTAGGTGCACATCTAAAGGCAAGGAGTTCTAAAACCCAGAGTCCACCAGGAAGAAGGCTCTCTAACACAGTGTTTTTCAACCACTGTTCCGCGGC
This sequence comes from Podarcis muralis, assembly GCF_964188315.1. NCBI lineage: Eukaryota > Metazoa > Chordata > Lepidosauria > Squamata > Lacertidae > Podarcis > Podarcis muralis. The sequence continues at coordinate 26,403,031 of NC_135662.1, forward strand.
ACACTAGTGTGCCGCGAGATGTTGCCTGGTGTGCCGTGGGAAAATTTGAAAAATTTGAGAGATTTTTTTTTAAAAAAATGTCAAATTTTCGCCCACAGGCGGTCCGCTCTCATCCGATTCCCCATAGAGAGCAGCGGGGCTCTGACATCTCCCTCTCTGCACACAGTGGTGGTGTGCCTCGTGATTTTTTTTTCATGAAACAAGTGTGCCTTTGCCCAAAAAAGGTTGAAAAACACTGCTCTAACATATTACAACCCCATGGACCTCCAATGACAACAGTATTACCAACAAGGGCTTTCTTGCTGATCTTAATTCCCTGGCTGATCTGAAGAGGAGGAGGCAGTCTTTCAGATACTTGAGACCCCATACATTTAGGGTTTCCATGCCACAGAGCGTGATCTTGAATTAGGCTGGGAATCAGACAGGCGACCAGTGCAATTCTATCAGAAGTGATGTCATATGAGTTCTGCTGACCAAGCATGAACTTGATCCACATCTGTGTATCCCACCATAAGGTAGATCTACACTCCACCTCTTCTGTCTCCCCACCTTTGTCAGCTTCATCTACAACTTTCTCACATTCCCCTGTGGCAGGCCTAATGAGATGACTCCAGTTGTTCACAAGAAGACACGTTTGCAGCAGCGACTCCTTCAGTGTTCAGGCGAAGTTTTGAAAACTATTTGGCTTGGTGAACAGCTTTTATATCTGCAGTCATATCTGAGGTTAACTGACAGTTATGTGAAAGACTGCATGATTTGCAAAAGGCTTTACAAAAGGATCTTTACCATTATTACATCTTTGTCTGTTTCTTGGCCACTTAATTTTCAATCTGCAGAAAAAATGCTGGAAAGCATAAACAGAAGACAAGAAGTAGAATGCCTTCGCTTTGTGCATCTTTTAAAATACTTTTAATCACTTGACTATAGAGAATCAACACTCCCTGTATAATGATGCCAAAATGAGTACACCTGAGTCTTGTGGAGTTGTTGGCTTGACCAAATGTATCACGCGGTTGCACAGTTAGCTGCATCTAGATGCTGCCACATACTATTATCCTACATCAATTGTTTCACGAGTACCTTTTGTTCAGAAGACATTCAGTTCTTATTGGGATCATGTCAACATTGACAAGATAATGCTTCCAATGCCCAACTCCCATAAACAACAATAGCTCTAAGTAGCAGTTGGCAAATTCATTTGGTTTGAAAAACTGGGGTTTTATTGCTCCAAATGTGTAGTTCTACAATCTCACTTTTTTAATGCTTAAATCTTTCATTCTATCAAAATTCCAGCTGCATTGTAAGTATTTCCAGGAGTGGATTTAAGATACAGGGATTCAAATGTCCTTTTTTTGAATTGGTTAAATACCAATTTTTGTTTGGCCTGCACAGTGGTGTGCAAATTTCTACTAAATAATCCAGCTATGAACATGCAGGTCTCTAATCCAGAATCTAATTTAGAAAGATAACTGTCAGAAACAAAGCAAGCAAGCTCAGATCATAGGTGAGTGCATGGGCACCAGCCTCAAAGTCTTTGCATAACTAATTCCAAGAAGAAGGCTTAGAAGGATCTTGTCTATAGCTCAGTCAGGTCGGAGGTAGAAACAAGTCAATACTGTGCCCAGAAACAGCAAGGCAAGGTGATGGGCAAAACAAAGAAGCAATAAATAGTGGAGAAAGGAATCTGAGGCAGATATCAAGTTGAAGAAATGATTCAAAAAAGGGCAGCTCAGGGCATGGAGATAGTTGCAAGGAGACAGGACTAGTCTCAAGGCAGTTAAGATGCTTTAAGAGGGATCTGTAGAACAGCTAGCTAGCATCATCTCAGCATCCTCTTCCTGCTTTCTTTTGTAATGGCTGCTGGGATGGGGACCAAGCTGCCCTCCAGGTGTGGTAAAACTCCCGCTCCCATCAGGGTCAGCTCACATGAGCAGTGATCAGGGATGAGGAGAGATGGAGTCTCAGAATGTCTGAAGGGCCACAGGTTCCTAGCATGACCAAATGAGTTGCAATTGTACCTCATTACAGATGCAGTAGGTGGGCTTAGAAAATGAGCCTGGATAGAATCCTATAATCATGGGAAAGCTGCAAAGGCTGATAAAATTTTCTTGCAACAGTGGGCAGCAGTGATACTAGTTTTCTGTGGGTTTGATGCCCTCATGAACAGGGAAATAATTTTACAAGAGATCCTTCCTTGTGCAATCAGGACAATTAAATGTGCATCAACAGTGGCAATGATAAATCTGCCTGGGTCCACCAAGGCATTTAGCATGTCAAGTAGATGTACAAAGGAGGTGAAGAAAAATGTTTAATAGAAATCTCCTTTGTGTCCCTCAGGACCAAATATATCCTCTGGGATAGACTTGTGATTAATTAAACTTTTTCTCCCTGAATGCAGGGCAATCAAGAAATTCCTCTCTTTTATTCTAATCCACTGACACAGTTGGAAGGAACATAACAATTCATCTATGCATCTATTCTCATTTCTATTCAACTCCTAGTCTCATATGAATTCTCAGCCCCGGGAGGTCACATGAACATGAGGAAATTATTTTGCACAGCATATATTGGAGAGCCTAGTTACACAGGTCCATATTCAATGGCCAATTGGGGCCCCAGAAAGAAAGGAATATAAGAACAGCTCTGCCAAATTAGACCAAATGCTTATTCAGCCCAGCATTCTGTTCCAACAGTGGCCAACTAGACACCTGCCATGGGAAGGCCACAAAAAGGACATGAGGAGAAGGAATGAGTAGGATGAAGACAAAGCGTGTTCTCCTTCATGGAGAGCACGTGTTGCGGTGGGGCCGCCAGGACACTCCAAAGTTGTGGGGCAGGCTAATTGATCGTTGGCCACTGATGCGATTGGGCTTCCCTTGATGTTGGGAAGAAGTTAATGTTGCCACTTGTTGATTGACAGCCAGAAATGCTAAAACTCCTTGCACGAGGCTAGGGCTTCCTCTTTTCGCCCGTGCAACGGATTGCCCATCCCCCCCTATATTTAGGGTTGTTTGCTTTGACCTTGCTATGCCTGTCATGGGGTCGTCTGCTCTTGGGGCAGGGGCCTTGTAGGAATTTTGTCCATCTGGCTGATTGGCTGGGGCCATTTGGTTTTTGCCTATTGCATAGCAAATCGTCACAACTTGTAAGGTTGCGGTTAGGCATTGGTTTATGGTTCGGTTGGTTGAGGGGCATGGATTGGCTGTGCCTGCCCCTCTAATGCTGCTGCTGCAAGGGATTCCATTAAAGGAATTGGGGGCTAACTATTGCTTGTCCACCCTGTCAAGGGGGCTTGGGCTACTGCAAGAGCTGCTGGCTGCATTTGGGGAGGGCTGAGGGCAGGTTCCCTGCTCCGTCGCTACCCCCAAGTATATTCCCCTTTTCTGACTTTCGCAGGGTGCGGAATGTCAGTCTGTCCCCCACGGTGGGGGCAGATAGTCGCAACCAATGCCTAAGCAACCACTCACATGTTTGTATTTTAATAAAGTTGTGGCCAAAATTATGCCAAAAACCTTAAACAAAAAATTTGGTGTGATGTGTGAGTTATTGGGGTGGCCCTGGGGACCTTGACACGAAAGGAGTATCTTAACAAATTCTAAAATGATGTTTGCAACTTCTCCATAAGTGATCCTTAACTGGTTTTTTTAAAGAATGAGAGATTCTACAATTCCATTGATGAGGTGTTTTTTCCCCTAACCAAAATTCAGTTGTTTGTAAGACATGTTTTTAAAAAGCTCCCATTGCAAAGTTTACTTATTTGAGCACTAATCTAACCAACCTTTTACAGTTAAGGCAAAAATGCCCAGCTGTGCAAAAGGGGTCTCAGGTGCACTTTGGAATATACTTTATTGATTTGCCTCTTCTGTGTAGCTAACAAATATATTTCCAGTTTCCTTCAAAACAGCTTGATCAAATCAAGAAACCTTTTTTCTGAAGCCAAATAAGTGAAAATGGTAGAGTGCCTCAGCAATTGTTAATAAGGCAGGATTCACAAACAGATTTCTAAGTGGGGTTTGCAATGGAGCTCTAAAAGTGACAAATAACTTCTGACAATGACAGATATATGTAGAATCTGTTTGTCTTATCTGATTCTTTTTCTCTAATGCTGCAATTTAACTCTCTATTGTCCTGGAAAAGAGTTCGGACAAAGTGCATAAAAATAAACACACAGAGAAGATCTCAAAATTTAATATAGAAGGCAGGGGTGGCTTTCATAAATGATATTATTAAGGCAGTTGAATAGTCATGGACCTGGATGGGAGGAAGACTTCTGGGAGGCCCATGTTACACTGAAATATAATATAAATTAGTATCTAAACATCAGAAGAGTCCTGCTGCTGGATCAATCCTAAGGTCCATCATTTGTTTCCCACAGTGGCACATTTAGAAAGCACAACCTATGCTGATGTATGCATCCGTTTTCCCTGGGGAATGCTGCCTGCCTTTTTATATGCATGTACATTTATTTCTTTATCCATGCATCGAACACCCACTCTGGGGCTCCCGGCCAAAGGACTACTCTTTTAATTTTCTTTACAGCAAAGAGGAGAGTAATAGTCATAGTCAAATCCAGGGGATGTCTAAGAGCATATTTGATAACTAATCACTTCTTGGAACAAGTTGCCTGTTTCTTGCGATCTGTCCATGGTCCTGAAGATCCGCCCCTGACTATCCTTGCTTTCTACATTCCTGTTCTGAGATTGAATGCTGCTTATTTCCTGCTTGCCCTCTCCTTATGTTCCAGTGCACAAGGTAGGCATGTGCCCACCTGACACATCTATGGACTCCACCTCAACAGAACCAGAACAAGTTATCATTAGTGTCCTTTTGGAAATGAACGGGGGGGGGGGGGGGCGTTGCGGATCTTAATATAATCTACTGCCCTGTAGCAAACAGACTGGAAGCAAATATCTTGAAAGAAGGTCCCATGTGAAGTCTCATATTGATTCTAAGAACACTGTATAATAACAGACATACTGCTACATCATAACCTACACTGGGATGAAAGACAATGTCAACAAAGTGGACCTCTTTTCCTGCATCTAAGGCCACATCCACACAAAACATTTAAAGCAATCATGGCTTCCACCCAAGAGGCCTGAGAGCTGTACAGTGGTACCTTGGGTTACAGACGCTTCAGGTTATAGACTCCGCTAACCCAGAAATAGTACCTCAGGTTAAGAACTTTGCTTCAGGATGAGAACAGAAATCGTGCGGTGGTGGCCCAGCGGCAGTGGGAGGCCCCATTAGCTAAAGTGGTGCTTCAGGTTAAGAACAGTTTCAGATTAAGAACGGACCTCCAGAACAAATTAAGTTCCTAACTAGAGGTACTGCTGTAGTTTGTTAAGGATACTGAGAGTTGCTATGAGACTCCTGTTCCTCTCCCAAAACTCCATTGTCCAGAATGGTTTAACAATTAGTCCCTTTTCCAAAGAACTCTGGGAATTGTAGCTCTGCAAGGGGAATGGAGGTCTCTTAACAACTCTCAACACACTTAGCAAACTAAAGTTCCCAGGATTCTTTGGGGGAGGCAATACAGTTTAAAGCGTTATAATAGTGTTTAATGGATGTGGACTAACTCTCCGCTGATTCAGAGCAGCCCTCTGCTCTTCCAGTTCCTCTGATCCATCCTCACAAGCACGCATATATCCAAATGGCACACCAGGCCAGCCAAACCCAAGCAAAGTTAAACTCCAGTGGCAAGACCAAGAAAGTAAATCCCAGGAACAGATACTGAGAAATATTATCTTGCCTCTCCTATACTAGAAGCCAGGGGGTCATCATGACCTCTCTGAAGAAAACTCAAGAGTTTGGGGAATCTGAGAGCACTCATCAGTTGGCTGCTTTGGGGGAGATTGCAGACAACACTTGTTATGGACATTTTACAATTTCTATCACACTTGGAGGAATTTTTTTCCTTATCATTGTTGACTTAATATCATTATTCATTTACCAAGAGAAGATCTATAACCCTATTGCAACATGGCTAGCCACAAACAATAGGGTAATATCTGAGGGAAAACTGTTTTCTGTTGGTGATTAAAAGCTAAATCGGCAGCCCTGTCTCCCTCTGGATTAAGTAAATTCTATTAGTTTTTCAGTTGTGTGCAGTAAATATGGATTTCAAGATGTGTTTGTCTGCATTCCTTAAAACATTTATGAACAGTGAACAGATGCATTTGTTTTAAGCATATTTTCGTATTTCAACACTTTTCCCCTTGGCTTTTAATATGGATACTGTTCATCACATATTGAATAAAGCAACTTTTACTGAACTTAATGCCTCAACCCAAATCACATTGTCTCCATAAATATTTCACAATTTGTGTACAGCAAATACCAAATTCACTTCTGCACTTATTGTAATAGACCAAAAGGGGGGGGGACCTTGACCATTTCACCCCCATCTGTTCTTGGGTTAGTCATGAAGAATGTATATTGAATGAACATGGGGTGGTGCTTTGTTGGTTTTGAAAATACCTACTAGGTCCACTGGTGTTGTTTGAAGGAAATGTACAAGATTTGCTAAGTTACTGTTTAATCCAATGTCCATGAAATGTCTCTGTTTCCAACCATGAGTACGATCCAGCTATTGTGTGACCTTGGGCCAGTCACTATCTCTCAGCCTGACCTACCCCACAGAGTTTTTGTCAGGATGAAATGGAGAGTGGAGAAGGTTGTATGTCACCTTGAGCTCCTTGGAGGGATGGTGGCCTCTAAATGCAAATTTGAACCCTACTAGCTTCTATTTTATTTCAAATTGAGTTTCTATTATAACCAATGTGCTTTACTTTATTTAAATGTGATCCATTTTTGTTTCCTTGCTTGCTTAAAGCATTTTTGCCCTACTCTGCAGCCAAATAGGCTCCTAGAGCAATTTACAGATTAGAATGAAAACATAGGGTTGCTGCCACCAGGTTTACAAATGGTCCTTGCACTCCTTTTGTCTCTGGAGATATTCCAGAGGGGCCATAGGAAGCATTGGATCTCCAAGGATGGAGAGGTAGACCTGATGTCAGATACCCGTTCCTCACCACTACAGAAATAACTGTGGCTCATACACTATTGACACTGGAGGTCTGACATAAGTAGGGTCCATTGCCTTCCCAGTCCCCCAACATCACCCCAAACCAGCAAGGAAACTCTGCTAGTCATTTTCCTCCCTGACATAGTGAATTCCCCCCAATTGATTTAAATGAGGGAGAACTTTTATAAGTCCCAGAGAAGGACTAAACAGTGCAAGTGTTGTTCCAGCCTTTTTTTTTATCCCCTACTGGCAGGACCTGGTAGGACATTGTATGAGCTGGTTTTGCCAGCCTTCATTCTCCCCACCCCATCTCCTGCCTTAAGATTGCATCTTAAAAGACACATCGCAAAAGGAAATGTGGAGGGAGAAGGAGGAGGAAAGAAGTAATCACAAGCATAAGCTCAAGAGTTATACTAGTGACCTGCAGGGGTGGAAACAGTTTGTGTAGCCTGGCAGAATGGTAACAGATGAGGAAGAAGAAGACCCCCAAAGTAGCTAGTGTCTCAGCAGACCAAATGGAATACCCCTGCTTCAGCTCCATCATACCCAATACTAGCATTTTTTATGTTTTGTCATATTTGCTTCTCAGTTTGACTTTACTGGCATGGCTCATCAGTCCCTTGTTAGAATCCTGAAAATCCATGTGTTCTTCAAAGTACGTGAATGATCAGCATGGCTGTGAAGGCAGGTATATCTGAAATGAAGGCGATGAGAAAAATACTAAAGAAAAGTACACCAAATTCACTATGTTTTCTAACAAGTATGTTTTCTAAGCCCTTAGGCTAAGATTCTTCAATTTATGGACACCCATTTCTCAATAAAAAGATTGCCAGATAAATGAAAAATAAACCTACCAGATGTAGTTTGATACGCATTGTGCTTGGTGCTAGCAAATATGATGAGGATCAGATGGGACATTGTGCAATAAGCATCAGTGCATCTTCTCAAAATTGATGGCCCATTAATCAGCCGTAAAGTAACATAAATTCACAGCAGTGTAAGATATAAACTACCTACATCTAATAGATAAAATGCATGGAGCAGCTGCATCAAAAACAAACATGGTTGTGTCTAGGTTATGGTACTGTCTGATTTTTAACTTGTTTTATGACTTAATGTTTATTAATTAATTTTATAGATATTGTTTATTAGATTTTATATTGTTTGCTGCCTTGAGCACCTTGGGGTGGAAAGATGACATATAAGCTTGCTCAAATAATTAACGACTTAAGAAATGTTGAGGGATCATTTACACGTATAAAGATAAAATTAGGTTTCCCAAAAATTATCCACATTATTTGTGGTGGGGGTGGTGAAATTGAAAGGGAGCATTTTGCCAAATATTGTTGCACAGAGAGGTGAAATTCCCCAACAGTTTCCCCTCACCCCCAGGAAAGTATCTCCTGAGACTTTTGACTCATTTCATATTGAATGAAACCCCCTAGTGCACATTCTTATGAGTGGGTGAAGGAAGAAATGAACTAAGAGAGGGTGTTAAAACAACATTAAAAAGGTAAAGGGACCCCTGAACATTAGGTCCAGTCGTGACCAACTCTGGGGTTGCGGCGCTCATCTCGCTTTATTGGCCGAGGGAGCCGGCGTACAGCTTCCGGGTCACGGGGCCAGCATGACTAAGCCGCTTCTGGCGAACCAGAGCAGCACACAGAAACACCGTTTACCTTTCCCCCTGCAGCGGTACCTATTTATCTACTTGCACTTTGACGTGCTTTCGAACTGCTAGGTGAGCAGGAGCTGGGACCAAGTAACAGGAGCTCACCCCACCGCGGGGATTTGAACTGCCAACCTTCTGATCAGCAAGTCCTAGGCTTTGTAGTTTAGACCACAGCGCCACCCGCATCCCTTAAAACAACATTAGATGGTGCTAAAACTGAAGCCATGGTTGTATCCAGAATTCATGGGTGGCAAAACCAAGGAGGCCTCTCTGCTGAACATTCATCCAGGGGAGAAGCTCAGGATTTTGTTATGAAATTCTTTTCTAAGAAACTTCAGCTAAACCCTAAGAAGAAGAAAGCCAGAGATCATATCTTCCTTGGACTGATTTGTATGTGTGCTGGTGATTGCCTCTTGATTCCCCCGCCCCAATGTGAGAAGAATGATGAGGAGTGGGGGGGGGGCGGGAGATGGCAGCTGGCGGTGCATCATTATGTGTACACACATGTCATCTCCTATGTGTGGCTGACTTTGGTGAGGTCATAAGGGGTTCTGCCTAAACAGGATCTCTGGGGTATGATAATCTACCTTCTTTTTTTTTTTACTTTGGCTGTGAAGTTAGACTTATTATTAATAGACCGGATAGGAAGGATGGGGCTCTCATCATCCACTTTGGAGCTAATTATTCATTTTGATCTAAGAGGATTATGATGCTGAAAGATAACCACAGGCAACATATTTATAGCGCTAGCAAACAGTGGCCAGGAACTTCGACTCCCGCATTTCAGCTTAGTATATCTGATAGGAAAGTGTGTCGGGGCAGAGAGAGCTGCTTTGGTTGATTAGCAGTGTGTTGCATGGGACCATGTACACCCCACCAAGCTGATTATGTGTGTTTTCTTTTACAAATGAGCCCAACTCTCTTCACAAGCTGCAAGTTATGTTAATGGTCACAAATGCTGCTTCCTTCTTCTCCTCTGGCCCCCCTCCCTCTGCCACCGCCGCTCCCAGTTTTAAACATTATTAGCTCTCTGGCAAGATCTCTGCTGCCGACTAAAAAACTTGGCACTATCAGGAATTGCTGAATAATTTAAGCTTCTGGCAGCCAGAGAAAAGAGAACACACACACCTTTCTAGGAGACAGGCATGCTGCTCAAATGTTTTGGAGAGAAGCACATGACACACCACTGTATAGTCAGCGATGGCGACCATCTCTCTTTATAGAGGCACAACTTCCTAGGCAAATGGGACACAATGCATAAAGATGTCGAACGTGCAATTAAACAGATCCCTCTCCACTCCAGCATCCCCAGAGGCACAGAGGCGTTGGGCTTTGCGGGCTCACATTTCAAGAGTGCCTTTGCATGTGCAAGGCTGATTGGAGCGCAAGTGCACAGGTTTCGTAATGATGTGATGAGCCAAGATGTTCGAGGTATTTGATTTCTGTGAATTCCAATGAGAACAGGTGCCACAAAAGAACATTTATCTTGAGCTGGATGTGTTTACAGGGAGAAATCCCTGGCGCACTCAGGAGTTACTACGGTAGCCCTGGTGTGTCCAAATTGTTGCTGAAACTGCATGCCCTCGAGAAAGAAATGTTTCTGAACTGCATTGGGTTACAAAATAAATGCCATTTTGTAGCACCCAGAGTCGTCGTCCCCTACTTTTTTTGTTTTGTTTGTTTTATTCCAGTTTTGTGATTGGTTTTCCAATGCAAACTGACCTGATTCACACCAATGTTGCAGATTGGCACATAATTATCATTTGAATTTTGCACTCGCTGAAAGGCATACCAAAATAATAATATTTTGTCAGATGGTGATGTGATTGCTCGAGAGCAAACAGGCAAGACTCCAACCTGTCTTTTCCAGGCTTTATTCTTAGTGCAAACTATTTACAGTGAAGAGTGTCATAAGTTCATGTCTGGCTCAATCGCTAGCAGAATCTGGGAGTGGTCGGTCTTTGTACCTCCCCCAGCATAATAGTCACGTGACCCCCAACCTTCTCCGCCCCTCTCTGTGTCAAAACCTACTGCGCAGAATGGGCGCTGGCAAAGGTGTACTTCCCTCCTCTCCTGTTTGCTCAGGCTCAGTGTTGATGCTCTCCCTAGCATCCCCTGGTCACTGCACCCTGGAGGTGGGGCTTTCCTCCTCGCTGGAGGAGGAACTGCTTCGCAAGATTTTCGGAGGTTCCCTATAACACAACTGCCCTTCCACCTCTCGCCTCTGAGCTGATGGCAGTTCCCTGACATCCTTCTTCATTACATTTGTACTCCACGTTTCCTCTCAAAGGAGAACAGGGCAGCAAATACATCAGTGAGAGCATAAGAAGAGCCCTTCCGGATCAAAGCAAAGGCCTGTCTAATTAATCCAGCCTCCTGTTCTCTCAGTGGCCAACTAGATGCAATGGGAAGCCCCCAAAGAAGGACTTGAGTGCAAAAGCATTACTCTCCCCACTTGTGATTCCCAACAACTGACATTCAGAGGCGCACTGCCTCCAACAGTGAAGGCAGAACACAGAAACTATACAATTTATTTAAAAAAAACCATTAAAAACATCATTAAGCACATTTTTAACAAATTATTTTAAGATAAAATATCTTTAGAAATCAATCCATTCAGAAAAATATGAATAGTATTGGACTGTAAATGCATTGTTTCTTTTATTTATGTTTATGTTTTAAATATTGTTTTTATTTTACTGCACGGTGCTTCAAAGTGTTCCGGCATAAGATGGCAGGATCTATTTTGATTAATAAATGAGTTTCTCAGCTGATAGGGTGTAGCTTTTTACAAAAAATAAAATAAAATGGTGGTGTTTTACATGGCAGATCAGGGAAATAAAGGAGATTGACATTTGGATTTATTTATCGTTTGGACCTCTGAAAGCTGTATTTCTTCCAGTGCAAGAGTGGCACCACTTATCTGTTTGAGCATGACAGCCTCTAAAGCATGAGAACCATTTAATAAAGTAGGCTACTCTTTTGTTATAAATCATTCATTAGGGAAGAGATGCTTCAGGTTTAGCCATGTTACTCGCTTTGATAAATCTCATAATGTTAAAAGTTTTAACAAGAGCACCGTATTTAAAAACACACACACCAAGGTTAGCATCAACATTGCTGAGATGTTGCTTTTGACTACCCAAGGTAGTGTTGTTGTCAATCAACACAGAAAGGTAACTAAAAAAAACCAAGGAGTTCCTGTAACAAGGAGAGCCAGTGTGGTGTAGTGGTTAAGGGCGGTAGACTCATAATCTGGGGAACCGGGTTCGCGTCTCCGCTCCTCCACATGCAGCTGCTGGGTGACCTTGGGCTGGTCACACTTCTCTGAAGTCTCTCAGCCCCACTCACCTCACAGAGTGTTTGTTGTGGGGAAGGAAGGGAAAGGAGAATGTTAGCCGCTTTGAGACTCCTTCGGGTAGTGATAAAGTGGGATATCAAATCCAAACTCCTCCTCTTCCTCCTCTTCCTCCTCCTCCTCCTCCTCCTCCTCCTCGTCCTCCTCCTCTTCTTCTTCTTCTTCTTCTTCTGTAACCTGGAACAGGATAAGATCAGAAGCACCCCAACTGGTTGCCACAAGAATCATGTGCCAGAGCCAACTGCCATGCAGTTGAGCCAAAACTATTAGGGTGCATGGGCCACAACCCCATGAACCTCAGCCAGCCCCCACCTGGCTGGCTGTCTTCTTGGTTACAACTGTATTTCAAGTTCCTCCTCCTTACATTTCCCAGGATTCTATGGGGGGAGTCATGTGTTTTAAGTATAAGGTGTGTATGGAACCCTACCTGGAAATGCTATGGATTAAACCTGGTACCTTCCGAAGACCAAATGGTCTACCTCTGGGTTACGGGGTAGAGGTCTTTCTCTGTCCCCCCTCCCCAAGAGTTTTGGGGGATGGCCACACAAGAACGGGCTTTTTCTGTGGTGGTTCCCTGTCTGTGAAATGCTCGCCTGGTGCCATCATTCCATATATTTAGGTTCCAGGCAAAAACATCATAAGCTCCAACTCTTTGAGTCTCTAAACCAGGACAAGCACCTTCCCACAGCACCCAAACTGGCCACCCTGCTCTCATGTTAGAAAATAGGATGTCCCGTTTTCCCCATGACACTTGAGGGGTATGAAACATTTCTCTTTACCCAAACTGTCAGCTATTAAATGATCTATGGTCTGCAAAATGTGTGATTGGGGGGAATGTTATTGTGGTTATTTTATCATTATGCTTTGTATTTTTTATGCTTTGCATTATGTTTTTATTATTATGGTCTATAAAATATGTTCTCAGTGCCCTGGGATTTTATGATAAAGGGCGGTATATAAATTTAAGAAGAAGAAGAAGAAGAAGAAGAAGAAGTCGTCTTGTGGTTCGTCTGCCAGACCACCAGCAAAGGAGCCCTTTCAGGGGCTGTTCCTCTGGGCTCTAGGACCCACTGGGCGGGCAATGTAGAATGCATGCATGAGACTGGCTTGGTCGGAAAGTTCTACAATATGTTGCTTTTAAATCTAAGATGCACATTTTCATGAATTGTCAGTCTATTGATATATGTGACAATAGAGTCTTCTAAGAAGCATCCGTAGACTGATTATTAAGCTGGAAACTGAAGTCTATAAACTTTCCAGCTGGGGTTTATTGTAATATTTAGCATTAGACATTCTCTCTTTTTTAAGATCTGCCAATTTTAACAGTAGTTTAGCAACAGAAAAAAGGGGGGGAGCACCTAAAATATACTCTGGCAATTTTCCAGTGCAAATTGGTGACTAGATGCTTGATTTCTATTGATTCCAATTGCTACACCACCCTCCTTTCCCCCCTTGTACCTCTTGCCTATGTTATTATTTAGTAGAGTAAGTAGCAGGATTTAATGTTTCCAAGAATTGGCAACAGATTGCACCAGCAGTACTTAAACAGCAGCACACTGTATTTATTTGTATGCTGTGTGTTTCCCCAATGTATGTAATTCTATCTCCAAATTCAACATTTGTTGGCCATTAAATGGGGAATGATTCTGTTTAAGTCAAAACAGCAGTCAAAATACAAACAAGGCTGCATTATGGCAAGGATGTGAACTAAATAGTTGACACCAAATTTCTGGAAAATAACCAATGTTTTGTGTCAAATAATACACCCTACTTTGAAAGAGTGTAAATCACACCATTAATAATGGAGAAAATTCTCTGTAAGCACCTAGAGGGAAAATTCTCCTTATGCATTTGATCTCAGTGGCCTACCAATTTTTCCCCTTTATTATTTTCTCCCTCTTTATATGTTTTGCAAAATATTGCTGCACCGAAATGTTGCCTTAAGAAGAGTGGGTGGGTGGGGGAGGGGAGGAAGAAAAGGTCCTGCTGGATTTCATTTTAGTTGAGTGTTGCTGAAGAATTGAGGCAGATCCTTGGGAGAGCATGGTGGACCTGTCATCAGAGCCCTGCTGGATCAGGAGAAAAGCTCCAGCATCTCTGTTGTGAGAAGTGGCTTCCTGGGTGGGACAGAGCTGCCTTTCCAGCAGGTGGGTCATTGTTGTTTAGCAGGAGAGTGAGATGACATGGAGGTTGATGTAGTTCACATGCACCAGTGAGCTTGCACAGGGCCAACTGTCAGGAGTGCGTGCAGGAGCCAGGCCCTGTGACCAATAAGGCTCTGCAGGACTGGGGCCTTCCTAAGTTTGTTCTGAAGAGGCAAGGCACGGCCACACAGGTGAGGCCGATTGGTAACTCACAGCACCTGGTGGCAAGAGCTGGGAAAGGATATAAGGTCAACATTTTCCCTTCAGCTTTTTGCCACAGCAACACGCTTCCTGCCTTGCTGCGTTTGGCTTCTTGCTTCCTGATGCTTGAACATTGGCTTCTTGACTCTGTGCTTCTTGATCCTCGGACCCTTGACTTTGTGACTTCTTGCTTTCTGACCCTTGGACCCTTGGCTTCCTGACTCCTGGCTTCTAGACCCCCGTTCCTGCTCCCACCCCACCATCTTGCCCCTGGTCCCGACGTCCCCAGCCGGGACTTCGATCGCCCATGAACCGGACCGTGACACTAACTTCCTCACTGCTTTACATCCCACCCTCCATCTCAATCATGGAAAGGAACAGCAAACCAGCTACCAGGAAGCAAGTGAAGCAAAGACAACCCTGGTAGAACAGGCCAGTGACCCATCTAGTCCAGCATCCTGTTCTCATGGTGGCCAACCAGATACCTGTGGGAAGCCTGCAAGTTGGACAGGAGCACAACAGCATTCTGCCCTCCTGCGATCCCAGTGATTCATGGCTGGTAACCATTGACAGCTTCATCCTCCATTAATTTGCTTAATCCTTTTTCAAAATCTCCTGTGGTAGCGAGTTCCTAGAAAACTTTTCTCTGTCCACTTAGTTGATTCTAATGCGTAATCTTGTGAACTGTTACAATTTCACGCTTTACTCACCTTACTTCTAAACAAGCTGCTCTAAATGCTGGAAACTTTCCTCATAAGGGAGTTGCTCCAACCTCATTTTGGTTGCCCTGACCATCTGATGAGCTGCTTCTGATTTGCTGGTGATGCCTGCTGAGACCACACCACTTCAAAACGCAAAGGAGGGCTCACATACCGTATTTTTCGCTCTATAGGATGCACCGGACCATAGGACGCACCAGACCATAGGAGGGGGAGAACAGGAAAAAAGAAATCTCCCCCTCTCTGCTCAGCGCCCCTTCAGCAAAGCATCAGGAGAAACGGAGCCCCTTCCATTTCTCCTCCCGCTTCGCTGAAGGGGCGCTGCGCAGAGAGGGAAAACTGTGCAGCGCCTCTCCAGTGAAGCAAAGCCTGGAGAGCAAGAGGGATCGGTGTGCTCCGACCCCTCTCACTCTCCAGGCTTCAGGCGGCTATCCGCAAGCCTTTGGAGCGCAGCCTTTGGGCTTCAGGCGGCTTCAGCGAAAGCAACATGAAGCCTCTGGAGTGCGGGGGGAGCTCTCCCTCTGTGCTTCGGAGGCTTCACGTTGCTATCGCTGAAGCCAAGGAGCCTGAATTCTCTCCATAAGACGCACACACATTTTCCCTTAATTTTTGAAGGGGAAAAGGTGCGTCTTATAGAGCGAAAAATACGGTAATTGATTGTTCCCACACAACAAAAAACCCTTTGCTAATGAGAAGGAGCAGAGTTTCCACCAAGCCTTGTCTCTAATTCTAATTTTATACCTTGAAAGAAGATTTTGAGAAGAGGGGGAGGTATTTAAATATGTAGCACCAACACTTGTATTCTGTAGTGGTAGAACCAGCGTTCGAAACACCCATTGTTTTCAGGCACATTTTGCGACAGGGAATTTCATTAGTGTGATCAGTTTTGGAGCCCTGGGCGCAGTACTGTGCCTAAGATTTCAGATTAAAACTGCAGAGTGGAAGGAAAGGAGGGCCTTTTTCTGCCTCCTCACTTCCAACTACTCTCTGAAGACTGGAGAAGAGACCCTCTTAAGAATATTAGGGAGGGTAGCAGGGGAAGGACTAGACCATGTGAAAAATGAACATAATATTTTAGCTGCAGTTCATTCATTTTCAGCTTTGTATCCTTGTTATAAAAAAGTTGCCTAGACATTCCATTGTTGCGCCCATAACCTAGGTTGAAGGTGCCATTTAGCTCCTAACTTTCGTCTCTCAGTTTCTAACAATGGGTGCAACCTCTGTGGAACTGTACCATATACTGGTTGCGAGTGTGGCTTGAACTCTTATTTTATGGTTTCCAGGAAGAATCCAAATGTAATGTGGTTCTGTGAAGTTGCAATGTGTAGTAGTAGAGCAAGCCACTCTCTTGCACGTCGAATCGTGAAAACGTTGATGGAGATTCCAGATGTTTCAGCAGGAGGATGTTTTTCAAGAACCTTAGTTTACTGTGAGGTTATTGGTGATTTAAATATTGGTCACTTATTTAATTTTGGATAACACCATCAACTATATATCAAGAGTACTGAACTCAGTGAAAACACCAGGGCCACTATTTGTCCAGATGGCTATGCTTCTAGGTCCATCAGGAGAATAGGGCATAGCAAGAAATATAAAGGCCTGGTCCTGTGCATATTATCTGGAAATTAGCCCTGCTGAGTTCAAAGGAGCTTGGATTCATGTGGCTAGAGCTTGTATGTGTTATAGCTGGAAGGTGGATCTGCCACAGTTACTGGTCTCCACAGCGACTATAATGCACCACCCAGTCCTCAGTCCTTTGGCTACTGTTCCTCAATCACTGCTATGTGATAGCAGCTTTCCTGGTTTAAACTTTGCTAAGCTGTGGGCTACAATTTCCCAGCAACAGCCATAGAGAGGCAGTTAGGAGATGATCTGTGTTTCCAATTAGTATATTACATCAGAAAATTTATATTCCTCAATGCAGAATTGTAAAAGGATCGTTTGGCGTGGACTGTCCGTCACTGCCATTTTAGAGGAGATGGAAAGCTGCATGTCTATAATTACTTAAACAACGTATAAATCAATCACTTGACATGATTTATGTTAATGCTGCCCTTGAGGAGTTTGCTTCTTACAGGAAACACAAAGAGACGTGATGATAAGCCGCTTACTCTACCTGAAGCCTTTACTGTCGTATTTATAGGCATCCAAATTACATTAAACTACAGATGGCTCTTGATCATAGATGATTTGTATAGTCAGCAAGCAATTCCATACATATTGGCTTTATTTATTAATTATGGGTTGGATCCACTGAATAGACCCACTGAAATCTACTGGACTTAAACTAAAGACTCTTAACCATGCGTGGAGTTCTGCTGGGTCACAGAGCATTCTGTTCTTACAGTGGCCAACCAGATGCCAATGGAAAGCCACAAGCAAGACATGAGTTCAACAGTGCTCAGAGAAAATATGCTTAGGATAGAAATGCTGAGATAAAATAGGTCAGCTTCCAGAGGGATAGTCATGTTCAGCTGTTGTAACAAAACCAAGAGAGTCCTGTGGCACCTTAAAGACTAACAAAATTATTATGGTATATTTTATAGTCTGTTTCAATAGATTGCAAGGAGTGTTATCCTGAATTACATTTGTACATATACAGGATTATGGAGGAGGAAATTGAAATGCTGGAAGTACAGACAGTGCTAACTGCATTATTACTATAACCATTTTACAAAAGATAGTTGACTTGATAGCAAAGATATGGCATTAGTAAGCCAATTAACATATATAGTGTAATTAGAAACAAAGCAAAAAAAAACCACCACCCAACACCCTTTGTTCTGATTCAGACCACAAGTAATAGCACGGAACCTCTTGATGAATTTGGAGGTTTTCAAGTTGTAGTAAAATAGACTATTTTCTTTCCTTTTCCCCCCAGGAAAAATAGCATGCAGGACAAAGTTTGTCCCCCACTCCAAAACTTACTTTGTCCTGTTTCTCCCCTCTCCAATATTGCTTTCTGGTGCCACGACTGAGGATCAGGGTCAAATCACTGCTCTCCATGAGTACTTCAGAATGGTCCATGTGTGCAGGGGGGGGGGGGTCACATGGTTGCCACTCCCTATTTTTCACTCTTGTTGCTGCCTTCCCATGCAGACTATCATGCACCAATTCCAGCCAATGGATGGATGTCATGTTGAGGGTGTAGTGGGCCAATAAAACCCTTCCTGCCCCCTCTCTCTCACTCTCCATCCCACCCACCCACCCTTGCAATGAATGTCTGCATGGCAGTGCCAAAATTGGGAGAAAGGGGAAAGTGAGATGGTTAGGCCAGACTCAGTTATGTCCACCTCAAAAGGAAGATGCTTTTGGTCTACCTGACAGAAAGTGGAAAAGTCATTTAAGCACTGCCGCATGGAGAGAAAGTCATTTGTGTGCCTGGAAGTAAATGCCACATCCTTGCCAACATCGCCACATTTATCCACATTCTTTTAGCTCTTTCACCTTGTGTTTCTTACCTTTGCCTTACTGGTTTCTGACCTCTCCATTTGACTGGAGATTTCTAGTGGGGTTCTTTTGGCAGTTTTTTTAAAACTACGTACTTAGGTACATTTTCCTACCTGGCCCATGTTGTTTGCCTGCAGTTAACTCTGCTGCCAGTTTTTTCTCTCTGTTTTGAGAACTTGGAGAGGTTTTATTTGTGTTTCTTTTTTGCTTTAGAGGAGTTTTCAATCCATTCCATGAAGGGTTTCCTTTCAGAAAGGGTCATTCGCATTTAGAAATGTGGGAGACTTTACCTGAATAAATATCAATGCAAAAGACTTTGCCTACAAAAGAGGAAAGCAAAAGATTTGCAGCCTATGTTGTTAAATTAAAGTATAGCTGTCTCTCCCCTTTCCCTCCCTTCTTGTGTCTTCCTCCTTAATTATCTGTCTTGACACTCATTGATGGAGAACGTTAGTACACTTTGCAGAACCCAGAACCAAAGCCCCTGAACAGATTGATACACCAGCAGCAGAACAAACCCACTTCTTGGCACAGTTTGCCAGGTGAGTGGGCAAGTCACCTTCTGTCGCTTCTGGCTTCCCATCTCTTGCAGCTACATTTTGGATTCCTCTTGCAATTATTTCCTGTGTGTGTTTTGTCAATTAATCTCCTCCTAGAAACCAATTACTGTACATTCTGCAATATGTGTCTCCCCCACCACCAAAGAATTAAAGTAACTCAGAGAATTCACAAAGCTTCCTTTTGCAGGAGAAAGCTAAGCTACAGTGCATGTTTGTTGCATGTAGAACGATAAAATGATCTCAGCAACATAGGCTAGAAAAGGCTTCAGGGTGCCTGAAACTTCAGGGAGCTGCTGTCAGCTACCATATCATGAGCTGGACCTAATGCAAAAAAATGGAGAGACATCAATTGTGCTAAAAACAATAAGCTGCTATAGATGGTGGGAAATGCTGCATGCCTTTGATTCAGGTAACACATAAGCATCAGATTGCGACAGAATCTACATGAAGCACACCCAAGAGCATACCAGTTGCCACAACTAACAGAAGCCCTTGGACCATCATGTTAAAAGATTTTGAAGATGGATGCAAGCAATGAGAAATTCTTGGGGACTTCTGCCTCTCCCAGGCAATGCTGCAGTGGTGGGGGAAATCACGAGAGCAGAGCTCCAAGACTTCCCCCCGCCCCAGAACAAGAGACTTTATCTGTCAAAATGCCACAGTAATTGAGGGACCGTCCTTGTTCTGGCAAGAAAATGAGGAGATAACGAGGCTTCCAAGTTTTGCTACTTGTAGTGATTGATTAGCATACAGGTATTTGAAGAAGTGTGCATGCACACAAAAGCTCATACCAATAACAAACTTAGTTGGTCTCTAAGGTGCTACTGAAGGGAATTTTTAAATTTTGTTTTAGCATGCAGAAAGTTAGAGAATGAAGAAAGTAATCAAGCAGAATCCCAATTGTTTGATTGGCTTCCTACTTCACACTGGGAATTGAAATGGTAACATTTCTTTGCAGGGTTGTTTGCATTTCATCTGGCTGAAGACCTTTTGTTTTCAAGATGAACCTATGCAGTCAGAACCTAGAAGTAAGGGAACTCGCTCCAGGAAATTATTCATAGGGTTATGGTCACGCTTATCCTAATGCAGTGGGTATTAGGCTATGTACCAATGCTCTTGGGGAGGAGAGGACAACACAGCTGCCTACATTTTTGGACTATCCTTGAGGTGCCTGGCTGTGGACTCTCATTGGAGCTCATCACTCCAAAATTTACCAGCACCACACTGCCCCTTAGATAAATTCACTGAAAAGGTTTACCACAATTTCACTATCCTCTAATAGGGTGCAGAACTCCAGAGGCCATATTTGCATGCAGCTGTCGTATGGAGTCACACAGCTAATGCGGAGAATATGTAGCTGATAACTGCAGGAAAGGAAGTTTCCCCAGCACATTTGAAAGGGCCAGTAGAAACCATAAGATGTACTACACCATAATAAGTATGGTTCCTAACCATCCCCTCACTCCAAAATAATAGCACTCTTGGTCATTTCACACCCCTTCTCGCACAGCTTTATTTAGACCTTGGAGAGAAGCCAGAACTCCTTTGTTCAAGTTTGTATTTCAGCTGACTTGATGGAAATCTACACATCTGGAACAAGGAAAGCCATTCTTTCAAAGTGGACGCCAGCGTAGGACTTTGGCAACGAGAGTGAACTTGGAGGACAAAGATCATTTGGAAAATGGCACAGTGTTCAAAACAAACACGGCCTCTAATCGGTTTGGGCTGCTTTTGAACCCGTGTGTGGTTATTTAAAATGTATCTCTTCAGTTATTTTTGAAAAATGGAAAATGTTTTCCTCCGGCTTGAATGCCACCAAAATCCTTGAAGTAAACAGGGACAGGATCAGAAGACTAGGTTTGTGGCTTTCCTCCCAGGATTAGGAAGAATTCCCTTCCCTTGAAAATATTAATAGCTTTTGGTGGTAATTGTTAAGTCAGAAGATTGGTGGCCTAGTAAGTTTCCAAACATTTGTGTGGTACAAGGAACACACAGTGCCTCAAAAGCATTGGATTTACTATGAAAGGCCAATTTCTCTTGCCCCATTTTGTGGTTCAGCACAGTGCAAGCAGACAACATTCATGCTCAAATTTAAATCTGTGGTTCTTGATCCAACAGTCAGTGCAGAAGCTGCCTTTAATTGCATTGGCTGTGAAAATGTGGGCGAGGAGTAGCGATAAAAGGGGGGGGGGGGACGACGACAAAAAAAGTTCTTCGCCCTGCTGCATTTCCTCCTCCACTTCAGCAGCAGGATGTAACAAAAAAGAAGTCTGAGCAAAATACGCAAGCCATGAATTTATTTATTTCTTCACTTATATGATTCCAATTGTAATTCTCTGGCAAGAGAATGCAGGCTTCCAAGCTCATTTCACCCCCTACCTTCGCAAGGCCAAGGGAAGTCTTCTCACAAATTAACCCCCAATATAATACAAAGCTGCACAAGCTCCCAATATTTGTGTTTGGGTTTATTTCAAATTATTATTCTCAAACCAGTTTGCTAATTTAATATTGTTTTGCACATTGATTCAAGGCGGCGTGTGACCTTTTGTAGTGTATTTGATGTCGTCTCCCAAGCCCCTATTAGTATTAATGGGCATTGTGTGGTTTGCCTTAGAAAGGGATTGTACGGCACCATGTTTTTGTTACATAAACTCTTGGAACGTGTATTGCTGCATTCATAGAGAGCCAATTGTATTTGCAAGAGGTATGAAATTAACAAGTATGGAATTAGCCACCATGTGAGTGGAATGTGTGAGTTATTTCAAAAATATTTGTTTAGTTGCCTTGGAAATAAATAGTCCAGAATTGATTTTTAAAGAGGCTTTGATAATACGGTATTTGCACTCTAGTAGCCTGAAAGACTGCTAAGTATAACATGGCTTTGTTCCTAAAGGATTGTGCCTGATAGGCAAATGGTAACCTTTAAAAAAAAAAAGTACAAATTTAAGTGAACGTTTAATAAATTCTAAGCACATCCCTTTTGTATGGAGGTTCTTCCTTTTTCTTTCAAAAGCTCATTAGCTTTTAAAATATAGTTTTTCTCCTCCTAATTTTCATGTAACTAGCTGAACTATGAGTCAGTCCAAATGAGATTTAAAATAGGTCTCAATTTTCTATGCATGTAACTGCTCTTAATTGCAAAGAACAAGTGTAGACTGCCTCTGTCCAATTAAGACAAAAAGAGAAAAGGATAATTAAAAATAAATCATAACAATCAAAAGTTACAGTTCCATTTTTTAAATAAAATTAGAGGGGTTCCCCCCGCCCTCATTTTTTGAAGTTTCTGTGAGAAGAAATGGAACAGCGACTGAAAGATGCATCGCTTCAGTTCCGCTATGTTATGGGCTTGTTCACACCAGTTAGCTGTGTGTTTGCAGCTGTTTCTGTTCCCATTTAATTTGCACCGTTCACATAACAATATCTTCAAGCAGCACCAATATCAATGAATTAAGTTCTTAACCTGAGGTACCACTGTATAGGTAATTTATACCAGCATAAATTGTGCCAGCTTCCTATAGTTATGGTTGTTCTTTTAGTACAGTGGTACCTCAGGTTAAGTACTTAATTCATTCCGAAGGTCTGTTCTTAACCTGAAACTGTTATAACCTGAAGCACCACTTTAGCTAATGGGGCCTCCTGCTGCCGCTGCGTCGCCAGAGCACAATTTCTGTTCTCATCTTGAAGCAAAGTTCTTAACCTGAAGCACTATTTCTGGGTTAGCGGAGTCTGCAACCTGAAGCGTATGTAACCCGAGGTACCACTGTAGTTGAAGTGGCACCACCTCAACATTCCTCATTTATCCACTTCAGTGGACTAAGATAAGTTAGTCACGGAGCTGCGACATCACCGGACTTCTTATTTCCCTCTTCCTGAACCCTCACACATTCCAGTGGACTTTTTTGCCATTGCCAAGGACCATCTCTTTATGGCAATAATACCCGCCTCCAGTATGGAAAGCAAAACTAATTGCACTGCACCTTTGCCAGCCTCAGCTTTAAATCCTGAATGTGGGCCTTGCATGTGAGCGAATGGATGCTATATTTCAACACCAGATGAAAGACTGACCCAAAATAAACATAATGCAATTTAACATAAAGAGATATATAGTACAAGATAGATATTCTCAAATCTTAGAACTGCTGCCATGTGTTACCATATTGTCTTCCTTCTGCTCCTTCTGTTCCCTGTTTTCACACATTTCCCCTCCTTCGTTTGTATTTCCCACCCCCCCCCCCTTTCCCATGGAATATTAAGAAAAAGTCAGGATTTACATTCTGTTACTAGTGCGGTGTACTACTGACCGCTGAGTTACAGCTATCCTTTCACTGCCGAGATTACTTTTGCCATTTTGTATTGATTCTTTTCTTCTTTACCGTTTCCTAAAGTGACAGCTGTGTAGCTGCCACTTTACAAGATTGAATTAATCTGCCCTGAGAGTTTAGTATCTAAAAGCTAGATGGAGGTGGAACAATATCTGGCTCGCTCGCTCATTGCATTCATTCTATTCTAGAATGTATTCAGATTGGGGACAGACCTGTTCCATTCTGCAGTGGAACGGGGACAATCTGTCCAATCTGAATTCATTCTAAAATAAGAAGAGCAGACAAAAGTCGGGGGGTGCAGAACTTTCTTCAGCTCAAGGGCAAATTTCTCTCATGGTTAACCATTCAAGGGCTGAAATCCTGAACAGTTCACAGCCAGTTACAGGTAGGTAGCCATGTTGGTTTGCCGTAATCGAAACAAAATACAGTGGTACCTCAGGTTACAGACGCTTCAGGTTACAGATGCTTCAGGTTACAGACTCTGCTAACCCAGAAATAGTACCTTGGGCTTAAGAACATTGCTTCAGGATCAGAACAGAAATCGTGCTCCAGCAGTGCGGCAGCAGCGGGAGGCCCCAGTTGCTAAAGTGGTGCTTCAGGTTAAGAACAGTTTCAGGTTAAGAACAGACCTACAGAACTAATTAAGTTCTTAACCTGAGGTACCACTTTAAAAAAATTCCTTCCAGTAGCATCTTAGAGACCAACTAAGTTTGTTATTGGTATGAGCTTTCGTGTGCATGCACACTTCTTCAGATACAGTTCAGATACAGTTCTTCAGTTCACAGCCAGTTTGCAGCCAAGTGACTCAAAGGACTGCTTCTGCACAATTCTTTATTTAGTCCTTTATTTATTAGATTCAGAGCCAACCTATTGCATTTTGCTAGTCCAGGCAAAACTGAAAGTGCCTCCCCTTCTGCAAAATCGCCCCTGGACGACAACACACCTTCCAGCTCTCCAGAGTCTGCCACCCTGAAGCAACCACCACACAGCACCTCATGGCTGAGGTGCCCCTTTTATTTCCCGCTTTTTCTCTCCAAGCAGGTCAAGGTGGGGTACACTATACCACAATGGCTGTCAGTGCAATCCTATTAGGGAAGAGGGAGAGATTCTGATTGGTTTACCTTTACATGTGAGCCTATATGATTCTATATGAATGGAAATGGAACTATCTACGTTCACACTTCTCCAAAATCTTGCAATGCAGGTTGAAGCCAAAAAAATGGGCACATAAATTTATATCTTGGGGGAAAGCATACAAGCATATATTTGGATACAGACAGATAAAGGTAAAGGTAAAGGTACCCCTGCCCGTACGGGCCAGTCTTGCCAGACTCTGGGGTTGTGCGCCCATCCCACTCAAGAGGCCGGGGGCCAGCGCTGTCCGGAGACACTTCCGGGTCACGTGGCCAGCGTGACAGACAGACAGATAGATTAGCATAAAAAGCAGAATATTAGGGTAAATTGCAAAAAAAAAAAAAAAAAAAGTGTGCTAGACTAAGTTTTGCCTGCTAGCCACATCAAATTACTCTCCTGGCCATTTTTTCAGCCTGAAAGGTGGCTTCTAAATGTGCATTTCAATGTGACCTCAAGAGAAATAAAGAAGCTAGAGGAAGAGGTGGGTGCAGTGGGTGTGTTCCGCCCCAGGTGCCATCCCTGAGGGGGGTGACATCGCCACGCTGCCACCCCCAATGCTTGCAGCGGGCGGTGCCCCCATTGGACGCCGCAGCCAGCGCACCCCCTGGGAGGCTCGCGGCAGCTGGCGCACCCCATGGCACATGCGCCCTGCCCCCCCGGGATGTTTGCCCCACCCCTGCAGGCAGCTAGTTCCCCCCCCCCCCCGGGGCACACCCTCCAGGTAATGGAGCAGCTTGTTCCACCTCTGGCTAGAGGGGTGATTTGGGACAAAAAAAGAGCCTGGTGGGAAAGGGTTAAGCATTTGAAACTTCCCCCTCCCTAAGCAGGTTTGTTTTAAATAATAAAAATCCACCAAGGTTTCATCGAACATATTCACATGCAATGTTAGGCCATTACAGTGCATCAGAAATGTGCCACCCTCTTTGGAAACTCTCATGCTTACGCAGAAAATTGTGCGCAAATATTTCATTCTCAAAGACCAAGCATGAGTTTGCAAAGGGTGTTTGTGTGTTTCATTACAAATGTGGTACATTTTGGTAGGCAAAACGGAATTTGAGTTCCATGTGCTCATAAATTTTGCATGGTATTTCTAAGCTGTGATCTTTGCTGCCCTGACTTATGTTAATCAGTGTGTTTGTTACCACACATCTTGAATATTGCATTTCTCTGGTGGCTGGCTTATCATCTTCTATAATTATTCTAAATTCCAATTAGTTCTGAACTCTTCTGCTGAGTTATTTATTTGCTTGTAGCAATGAGAAGACACACCACTGCCTTTCTTCCCAATCTTCGTCTCAGGAATAATGATTAAAAAAAACAAAAACACTTGCATGCAATTGTCCCAAATGGATATTTATTCTATTTTATTTTCATTTCAGGTCTGTTTGGAGTAATTTTATATTACTAAGAAGATGCTGAACCTGCACTTGGACAAACACATGATTTTATGCAACTATTTTGATGTAGCACTATTACTTTTGTGTCTGAATAAAGTTCTGTTAGTAAAGCATTGAAACCATATTTTGGGTCTGGAATTTTTTTTTTCCAAGAGGAGTTGGTTTTAATGCATCCTATTACTTCAAGCTGCACAATATTAATATCTGCAATACAGTGTCATCCTTGTAGAACTCTCGCTATTCTACCTTGGTCAGAGCCTACCCATAAATGTGGACAAGAGTAAGACTAGTTGGTCCCTGTCAGGAGTGCGTGGAGGAGCCAGGCCCTGTGACCAATAGGACTTTGCAGGACTGGGGCCTTCCTAAGTTTGTTCTGAAGATTCAAGGTGTGGCCTCACAGGTGAGGCCCATTGGTAACTCACAGCACCTGGTGGCAAGAGCTGGGAAGGGTTATAAGGTCACCATTTCCCTTCAGCTCTTTGCCAATGCAACACGCTTCCTGCATTTGGCTTCTTGCTTCCTGAGACTTGAACCTCGGCTTCTTGACTCCCTGCTTCTTGATCCTCAGACCCTTGACTTCATGACTCCTTGTTTTCTGATCCTCGGACCCTTGGCTTCTTGACTCCCGACTCTCTGATCCTAGGACTCTTGGCTTCCTGGCTTCTGGATCCCCGTTCCTGCTCCCACCCCGCCATCTTGTCCCCGGTCCTGACGTCCCCTGCCGAGACTTCGATCGCCCGTGAACTGGACCGTGACAGTCCCACCTGTAATGAACACTGGCCCCACCTACTGTTGGCCTCCCTGCCTTCCACCCCACCTGTCCCAATGGACAACAGCCCCCACTGCCTGTGCCCATGAGCTGCAGGCACCTTGGCCTGAGTCGGGGCATGTCTAGAGGT
This sequence comes from Podarcis muralis, assembly GCF_964188315.1. Taxonomy (NCBI): domain Eukaryota; kingdom Metazoa; phylum Chordata; class Lepidosauria; order Squamata; family Lacertidae; genus Podarcis; species Podarcis muralis. Next base: position 26,429,914 of record NC_135662.1, read on the forward strand.
GAGTCACTCCCTCCAAATTATTAAATTATTAAAATGTTGGAATGACAAAATCATAGCATTGCAGAGTTGGAAGGAACCCTGAGAGTCATCTAGTCCAAACCTTGATCATCTCGGTCACCCTGCTCTGCATATGGTCCAGCTTGTCAGCATCCTTCTTAAATTGTGTTGACCAGAATTGGACAACTCTGGGTGGGCTCTGACCAAGGTAGAATAGCGAGAGGCTATGACTTCCCTTGATTGGGACATTATAATTCTGTTGATGCAGCCTAGAAATGACATTTTGTTTTGTTTTGCTGCTGCATCACACTTGACTCATGTTAAGCTTGTGGTCTGCTAAGACTCCTAGATCCTTTTCACATGTACAAGGCAAGCCAGGGGTCCCCCATCCTATATTTGTGCAGCTGCCTAAGTGTAGAAAATTACATTGTCCCTACTGAAAATGTATGTTGTTTTTCTTTTCAATGAACAACTGGGGGGATTGAGGGTCACAAACCTTTTGCCATTGCAATATCATCATTTATTTGTACCCCACAGATCTGACTGGGTTGCCCAAGCCACTCTGGGTGGCTTCCAACACACACACACACACACACACACACACACACACACACACTCACACACTTACTTTTGTATGACTGGATGGATGGATGACAAACCCCATGTTATATTATATTTCTGCAGCATAATCAACGCCTGATGTGGAACCATAGAGAACGGGCCTTAAGTTTGGAAAAAGGAGAAACAAAGAGGAACCAAAATTGACAGTCCCTCGCTCAAGGTAGAACATTATTTTTCAGTGATTACATTTTAATCAAGGTGTAAGGAAGCCGAGAGTTTTGTGCAGGAGCAAACCCACCATGGCTGCAGTTGTGGAAGCCCCATTGAACTGGGATTTACTTCTAAGGAGACATGAGCTGCAGTCCTATGCCCCTTACCTGGGACCAAGTCCCATGCTTCCTTCTGAGTAGACAGTGCACTGAAATTCTAGACATACCAGGACATTTTATTTTTTTACTCTTTAGAATTGTATTTTGCTGTCCCCACAATGGTTATTGAAGGCACTGATTTAAGCCTTGCTATGGCAAGTACAAAAGCAAAAACACTCCATTGTTTTCTCCATTATATTTATTTCTGTATTTATTGACTGTAGTTTTAGATCACCTTTCTTCCCGAACGATCCCAAGGCAGTTAGACATAACAGCCACTATTATTGCTAGAGCACACCATAAGAATCCAAATGACTGATCGGGCCTCTTGATTTCTTCATATTGACAACCATCTGATACAAATAAAGCTTCTTTTCTAGCACAGGATCAAGCTATGATTTATAAATCTCATAACTTGAAAATCCAAGGGTAAATTGGTTTTAAATTTTTAGCCCTCCTTTTTCCAGAAAAGCCAATGGTTTCACAGAAGCTGCAGAGGTTCTTAAAAAGCTCTAGTGTATCTTCCGCCTCTTTCTTACAGTACATTATGTTTTATTGCTGCAGTAAAACTTAACAAAATGATAAAATAAAGGTAACAAATATACTACCGTGAGCTGCGTCTCGCTCAGTATTAATCAATAGACTCCCAGCATTGATTGACTGTGCAAATCAATGAGCACATATCATTTTAATTACCAATCAATAGCCCACGATGTTCTCTTCTAATAGAGCTTATTTGCTAAATAAAATATTAATACACATTTGCCTGTGATTATAATGAACTAAAGCCTACATAAAATAGGGCACATCATTTCGTAGGGAAATTGGTAATTACTAGAGGTCTCTTCCCAAGTTGAGGGGTGCGTGTGCGTATAATTAAAGGTGATTAAAAACAGCATATACTTGTTCCGCCTTCCGACGGCACAATTATGATCAATATTGGTAACCCTACAATAGTGAAAGAGATCCTAAACTGAGTTTGTGGATCTTTTGTTTTCCCCCTCTTTGTATTAACCATCGGGATGTAAAGGTGTTCGATCTGTGACTTGGGTACCTCTGCTGCGATTGCACAAAGACCTTCTGCTCAAGTGTTTATTGCTTTGTTCTGATCAATTTGATCACGGATATACGTACTTTTAGTTCTGCAGTTACAAAACACCGATGTGCTAACGTATATAATGCCTGGATAAAATGCTTAACCTAATTGTTAGAAATATACGAGTGATGATGGACTCATGCTGGTGTGCCACATCACCTACGCTCTGCACCAGGAAACAGGCACACACATGTACTGGTATTTCCAAAGAGGCAAAAATGCAGCAAGGCGAATCCTTTCTCTCTTCCCTCTAAAGAGCTCCTGCAAAAGTCGAGCTGGCACAGAGCATGCTCCGTATTTAGATGATAAGGTCCTTCATTCTCCGTGCAGGTAACTGTCAGTCAGTCAGGGTGTTGGGTACGATCATTCCATCTGTGCTGTTCAGATTGTCAGGTCCATTGTTCTGCACAGTGTGAGGTGGATTGTGGAAAACAACCGGGAAGGATGCTTTTAAGTAATTGCTCTGACTTAGACTGATTACTACAGTAACAACAGCCACTGATAGTTAAAGGACCAGCTCTGGCATATGGTGTGTGTTTATAATTGAAGGTTGTTAGGGGAAAGGTAGGGGAAATGGTGTGGAGAGAGAGAGAGAGAGAGAGAGAGGGAGAGAGAGAGAGAGAGTCTCTTTTTAATTGTTGGCGTTGCTTTAGGATTGATAAAGCTGGATATTTTCTTTCCTTTGGCTGAAGGAAACTAAATTTAAGCAGTAAATGGCAGCTAACACAGAAAATGTGAACTACGCATATATTTCAGCTATATTTCAAAATCATGTTGTGCTTTCTGATAATCGTTCACATTTCTTTTTTTGCAATTGTTCTACTTTTGGCACTCACTGGAAAACAGCAACTCAAAACCCAACTCGGGAAACGTCCTCTAAGTATTGGTTGTGGACTCCAGATTCCCCACAAGAGCTTGTCATGAAGAACATGTATTTGGGTGTCCTAAATTATGATATGCAAAGAACACCTCCACATAGTCAGGCTTTAATGGAAGAGAATGCATTTGCAAGAGGGTGCTTTTGAAAAATGGGTTTCTGAATATCCTAATTTTTTTTTTAAAAAAAGTATATTGGCATACTAAGGCTTACATGGCATCTGTTATTTACCCTGAACCAGTTGGTTGCATTTACTGAACATTTTGAGAGCCTGTGTGTCTTGAGGTTAACTGCCTACTAGATTCCCTTTTTCATGACATGTATTAAAGTACAACTTTATAAAAAAAACACCACCTTTTTATTAAAAAAACACCTAAATCCAATAAAGCTGGAATTAAAGTCAGACTGAATCTGTTTCCACCTCAGATATTTATTACATTAATGCCATAAATCTAAAGAATGGTGAGTGTGTGTGCTCTCTCAGCCAGTATCTTGAAGGGATCCTTTTCCTCTTTACATTATAATTCCCATGTTTAGCTGACAGCTAGCATGCCTATTGATAATCTGCTTTTATTGTTAAAGACATGCAGCAGAATTTCTTCGGTGCCGTGCAGAATAGTGAACTCAAGAGCGTTTTCAGAGAGCAGTTGTACAAAAAGATCTTTTTAAATGCCGTAGTAGATCTTTCTGTCCATCACTGGAAAATAGCTGAGATTAAAAGTACAGGGCAGAAATGTCACAACAGAAATTGATAGGGAAAACAAAGTAAACATGCTGCACAGGAAGGCATGGTTTTATGAACCGAGGACGCAATTGGTTCTGTTTTCCACTCCCGTTATTTTATTTTACTCATTATTTTGCACATGCAGGAACCTTCAGTTGGCAGCGCTTTTATGAAATCAAATTTGGGTGATTAACTTGGATGGTTTGTTTAAGCTCTTGGTCTCATGTTGTGTTTAGGAATGGAGCTCTCGCGTTCTCGAGTAGAATAGATCAATACTCAAATAAAAGGCTGTTTGTAACTGCTAATAGGTGCTGTGAGAATATTATTTCTGACACAATATAGAAAATGCACAGTTTTATTTAAACTGCATCTGCCGTGGTGATGGAAAAATATCAGATCGCTAAAATTTGTTCATTCTTTTAAGGAAATTCAGTATCCAAAGATTCAAGATTTCAAATGTTATTGAACTGGCAATGAGCAGTGTGCTCATGCACTCCCTCTTTGCCCCTCCCTATCTTCCCTCACATTTCTGGTTTCAATGAAGATTTCCTGGTTCCTTAAATCACATTATCTTGAGTCAGGAAACTGTGGCTTAAGTGTTCCTTAAAAACCAAGGAAATAAACCAGGATCATGTGAATCCCTGGATTTCTCCAACATTTAATTTGTTAGGAATGAAGCACTTCAAAAGCACAGTAGAATCCAGTGGCGTAGCGTGGGGGGTGCAGGGGGGCCGGCCGCACCGGGCGCAACATCTGGGGGGGGGGGCAAACTCGCACTTGCAGCTCTCTTTAACTAATCTAGTGGAAGAGACTCGAGTGCTAAAATCCACGGGTTAGGGGGCGCAAATTACTTGCCTTGCCCCGGGTGCTGACAACCCACGCTACGCCACTGGTAGAATCCCTTGTAATAAAGGGTTTCATTCTAAATGGGGCAGGGGGGTTAAATGGTTTCTAATTACAGAGCTACCCTTCAGATGCTGCTGGACTACAACTCCCATCATTCCTAACTTCTGGCCATGCTGACTGGGGGCTGCCTCTGACTTAAGCAAACATGAGTGTGTTAATAATAATAATAATAATAATAATAATAATAATAATAATAATAATAATAATCTATTATTTATACCCCGCCCATCTGGCTGAGTTTCCCCAGCCACTCTGGGCGGCTCCCAACAGAGGACTAAAAACAGAATAAAACTTCAAACATTAAAAACTTCCCTCAACAGGGCTGCCTTCAGATATCTTCTAAAAGTCAGATAGTTGTTTATTTCCTTGACATCTGATGGGAGGGCGTTCCACAGGGCAGGTGCCACTACTGAGAAGGCCCTCTGCCTGGTTCCATGTAACTTCGCTTCTCGCAGTGAGGGAACCGCCAGAAGGCCCTCGGTGCTGGACCTCAGTGTCCAGACTGAACAATGGGGGTGGAGATGCTCCTTCAGGTATACTGGGCCGAGGCCGTTTAGGGGTTTCAAGGTCAGCACCAACACTTTGAATTGTGCTCGGAAACATACATATGCAAGCCCACTCTTGCAAAAATGCTTGTATTATATTCCTCTCGCTACTCAGGGTTAACAGAATAAGTGCCTCAGGCAGCAGTTGCTGGGGCAGGGGCCAATGGCAAGGTGTGGGAATACCTGTGTGGGTCATGTGTCTGCATTATCCCATTACCAGTGTGGGGATAAAACTCACTGGCCAGTTGAAACATGCACTTCATTGCAGGCAGAAAAATATCTTAGTCTGGACAGTATATCTGTGAGGAGCTCGTCCTATACTCGGGCTTCCCATGAGAATCTGGCTAGCCACTTTCAGAACAGGATGCTGGAACTATAATAGGCCTTTCGTTTAACAAAACAAAGGGGTTCCCCCCCCCCCTCTTATGTTCTTATTTGGGTTCCGTATTAAGAGCAAGTGGCTTTCACAGGTGCGAATTCTGTGTCTCCCAGAATAGTTTTGATAAAATGAAGTCGTTGCAGGTTTTAAAGCAAACCCATCCCTTACATTCTGGAAGTGCACTTAAAAATAGAAGTTGGAATGACATTTTTAAAAAACATATAATGGCATGATTAGATTACATAGTGAAACAGTCATTCAATCCATGTACCGTATACATGCATACATGTGTCTGTGTGCATTTCTTTAGTCACAAAAGCCAGCCTACACCCCACCTCCTTGAAATGCCCCAGAGTGTGAATAAACAATATTAACTGTATAATAAATTGTATGTATATCTGTGCTAAACGAATTCCATTATCCGGAAGGATCATAACAGTGGAAGAAAACCCGCCTATAGTTATTGCAAGTTAAATCCCCGGTAACTGGCGTATTTTACCATTTTTTTTGTTCTGTTACCTATTTAATAATGCATCTATGCATATTGCACCCCTATTATTAATAGTAAATGTACATTTCAACCTGTCAAGTTTCCTTAGCCCCACTTTTGCAAGTTTTTTTTTTAATAAATAAAAAATAGCAAAGGCATTTCCTAGGGCACATGCTGCCAGACACCCAGCATTTATCTTATCTCAGTTGATGACTTTCCTTTTATCCTGAAATGATTTGACAATGACTCTATGATTTCCTGTACAAATTACCCTTTGAAAGTGGCACTGGCGCTTGGCAGCGATCTTCACTTAATTACTGAGTGGATTATTAGCATACGGCTTTTTTTTTTTTCACCCCTTCATTTCTTTATATCTCCTAGATTGCGCTGACAGTTCCCTTTCATTGCATGCTTTAACTCACTGAATACTAAACACTCTGCAGATTGCAAAGGAGAAGGACCCAGTCGACTGTAGCCCCTCCCTTCCCTGTCTCTTCCCCCCCCTCCAGCCCGCCTTGATGAAGAGTAATTTGTAGGTCAGAAATCAATAGTGTGTCTCGGAAGTACATTTGCCTGCTTCCCATGTTACAGACTGCCCAGATATGAATATTTTAACTGTTCTGGCTTCTACATGAACCTTGATGCCCAGAAAGCACAGGTTGGAGTTCTTTTTATCACCATTCTCTTTCAATGGCATGCGGCTCCTGCTTCTCCCTGGTAATTCTCATGTTGCCTCTCTCTCTCTGTCTCTCGGTCTCTCTCTCTGTTCTTCACTTCCACCCTCCCTTGGCTGATAAATTCAATGCGTGCCATTGTTAATACAAACTCCTCCTTCACACATACGTATTTGCATTGTTTGCTGGATAAATGAGAGCGATAAATCATCAAGAATCCTTTCCCACCCACACTTTCCCAACCTCTCATAAGCTCGGTGCATCTTGACTAGTGTGTTAGAATTCAGACCTTGCAGTACATAGTTTCGTACCTAGTCTGAACTGGGCTTTGAACATGGAGTGGGGGATCATGAAAAGGGCTAGGAGCCAAAAACAGAGAGGTGAAACCTCAGAATCATGCTTGAAGAATCTTATTGGACCATGTCCAATCCATCCATCCATGACACCTTCTTCAGGGCGTTATTTTTCCACTTACTGTTGCAATTCACTTAGGAAGTAATGTGCTCCATGTTAACTCCTCCAACAGGCACACAAACTCTAGAGACCCTCAATATTTGCTGGGGCCCCTCAATGTAGAGGGGACTTTGCACACATTGAACATGTGTGACATTACAACAGCACATCCCAAGTTTCAGCTTCATTACCCACCTCCTCCAGAGTGCTTGGTTCTACTCCAAACAATGCATGATGCACGTGATATCACACATGCATGACACATGATAGAACCCCTCAATATTGGTGGAAACCTGGCACCTCTGTCCCCCAATAAGTGGGGTAAGCATCTTTTCCAAAAATGCACTGGGGATCAGATAGTTCACTTAAAGAAACAACATCGTTTTGAGAATGGGGTAGCTATTCAGTGTCCAGCTTCAACATCAATTGTGTCTGGGATCAATTGGCAAGTACTTCACATGTTAAAGTTAAAACTTTCCTGACAAAAGGGGTGCTCACATACTACATTCAACGAGTGTACAATCCATGTACCTGTATACACAAATAGTTGAGCTGTGCATTTATAGTTATTTACAGGTAATGTTGCATGAGTGCACACAGCCTTTGTACCTGTTTGAGCTGTACTTTTTCATGCAAACACTTGCATCTGTGTGGAGACAGCTTGTGTCCGTGTTCAATGTATGAACAAGCCTAATATTACAAGTTTTCTCTCCTATCTTTCCAGTAGTCATAATACATCCTTTCCCACTTTTTTGTAGGTTAAATGTGTTTTTAATCTCTATTATTACATTCAGATTTGCAGTGTGACAGCCTCGGTTAGCTGTTATGATATGCCACCAACTTTCTAGTTGTTTATTTCAAATAATTGTCTCTTTGCGAATGATTTTCAGCCTAGCTTCTCACGTTGTGAATCAGGAGATGATTTATTGATTTATTATTGCGATCTATATACCAAGATAAGAAACATCAGATACAGATACAAGTAACGTACAGGAGAACAGACTGAAATCCAATGCAATATCAAGCAACCACAACAATCCATAACCCCACACACTCCAGAACAATCCCTGGGACATGGATTACTAAAAAATTTAACGGCAGCGGGGTTTAGATAATAAAAATACATTTGTTTAAAAGCAGCTAATAAAAAGGAGTAAAAACAAACATGAGGAAAGGAGGGGTGGGAAGTCAAGAAGAAACTGTGTGTTTTTTAAAAAAATTGTATATAATGATAAACGCTTTGAAATATTGTTGGAGACATATCTGGAGCTATATATATAAAAGAACAATCCCTGGGACAATTTATGTATCTGTTAATGGAATTTATGTAGCCTTCCCCTAGCATAGGTTTTCCGGGTGGATCACAAAACAAATACAGTGATTAGAATACAATATAAAATGATAAAGACTATTAAAAACTCCAAACACAATTGCAGCGGAGTATTTTGAACTCAGAGGACCAGACCATAAGATGTAAGTTATTTTAAAAGATTGGATGAATAAAACAGTCTTTACCTGGTGCTAAATCCACAAAGATGGCGGCAACCAAGACTTCCCCACTACTGTTAAGGGGAGGCTGTTTCATCACCAGGACTGCTGAAAAAGGCCTTCTCCTTGGTGGTTGCCCACATTGTGCATAAGAATGCATCTGCTCCCAAGGCAATGTTGGGGAGGTACATCCCCATTTGCGTTGCACAGCCATCTGTTCATTCCAGTATCAAACTTCATCCATATCTTGTTATCCCAACCTGCTAAAATTCTTACTATAATGCTTGTTAGATATATATGACACCCTCTACAGAGAACAATGTGGCTTCACGTTTTTCCAAATGAGTAAGACGAAGCCTGTGCATGGCAGTTTGGTAATATGAGCACCAGAAACTAACCTCTTTCTGATCCAACAATTCCTTGAAAGTGTTGGAACCAGGGCATAAGTTGAACTCCCCACTTATACTTAATTCATTAGCTGCACCTATTTTATCCCATTGTTTTCAATTGGAAATATGATTATTTGGTTGGGATGAGCTTTCGTGTGCATGCACATTTCTTGTGTATCTGAAGAAGTGTGCATGCAAACAAAAGCTCATACCAATAACAAACTTAGTTGGTCTCTAAGGTGCTACTGGAAGGAATCTATTTATTTTGTTTCAACTATGGCAGACCAACACGGCTACCTACCTGTGTTTGGTTGGGGACAGAGCTTTCTATATTCACATCTGCATTCATAAAGCATTCCTTTTTGGAGTCATTTGTGAGCTCATTGTACAAATAATCAACAGTCCACAATCTACCTGTGAATTGTGTTCCACAATGGTTAACCAATACAATTCCCTGTGTTTCCCATAGCTGGATGAAGATTGTAGCATCCGTTCTAAAGGTTTGCAAATAAAATAATATCATAGCTGGTTCAAAAAAGTGAAAGCTTTTATTCCTGAGCTACCCAGTCTTTTCTCAAACAGCAATAAAAAAAATATAACAGTTGAATAAAACTAGAGGCATTGTGATTTCAAATTCCATTTTCTATCAACTATTCATACATTATTGTCGGGCTCATATAATTATCTCTGTGTCAAACCCTTGGCAAGGAGTTCAATGAAGTCTTTCTAGCTGAGTGGTTAATAAGCAGTATCTTATATAAAGTCTGCCAGTTGCATTGTTGCAGTTCTTAAACACCACATTAATAACATCACACAGATGTTCTCACAAGTTTAGTTACTAGTTGGGGTCAAAAGAATGTCCATCAGGGCAGCTGATCCACAGCCAGATTCCTGGGGACATTTTCCATACCCATCTCTTACAAGTAGCCCAGGATTGTTCTGCAAACCAAAACAAAATACCTTTTACTTCCCAAGTTTTGCCTTTATGGAGTTCACATGTTGTGAAATAGGCTCTGTGCAACAACAAACTGTGAAAAACAGTTCAACTGCTTTTATATTCACCCGCTCTTGACCTCGTTCACTACCTTTATCTCCTCTACTTCTTCTTCCAGATAACCCACCCTGTCAGGGATTGTGTCATGCCATCACCGTCTCCTCCAACATTTTCCTCCCCAAAATGATGTATGTGGTATTTCACCCAATGAAGCCACCAGGATTTCTTGCTGTGAATCCTGCAAGATCCGCTCCTTGCTTTGTCTGGCTTATTTCCACCTGGCCTGGGAGGCCAGAGCCCTGGCTGGCTGGCTGCAAAGGCTACTTGTCCTGTTCCGAATGCCTAGGAGTTGTTGCTCAGGGTGTTGTTGCTGGGGTCAAGATTTAGTTGCGTGTCAAGGACCCCCAGGACACCCCCAAATAAAGACATGGTTCACACATCATTTTTGTTTTGGTTTCTGGCATAATTTTGGCAACAACTTTATTGAATTACAGTATGTGAGTGGTTGCTTAGGCATTGGTTAGCGGCTATCTGTTCCCACTTAGAGGTAGGAACAGAACTGACAACCGCAAGCCTGCAGAAGTCCATAAGGGTAAACATTTTGGGGGAGAGAATAGAGCTGGATGCCAGGCTCTTAAAGGTAAATGTAAAGGGACCCCTGACCATTAGGTCCAGTCGTGACTGACTCTGGGGTTGCGGTGCTCATCTTGCTTTACTGGCTGAGGGAGCCGGCATACAGCTTCCAGGTCATGTGGCCAGCATGACTAAGCCGCTTCTGGCGAACCAAAGCAGCACACGGAAACACCGTTTACCTTCCCGCCAGAGCGGTGCCTATTTATCTACTTGCACTTTGACGTGCTTTCGAACTGCTAGGTGGGCAGGAGCAGGGACTGAGCAACAGGAGCTCACCCCGTCGTGGGGATTCAAACCACCAACCTTCTGATCGGCAAGCCCAAGAGGCTCAGTGGTTTAACCCACAGTGCCACCCGCATCCCTTGCCAGGTTCTTACTTCTCCTCAAATGCTCCCAGGGGCTCTTGCGTGGCCCTAGCCCCTTGCCAGGGGTTCGGACAAGAGCATGGCGAGCCCCTGGATTCCTTTACTGGAATACCTTTGCAGCAGCATTGGAGGGGCAAGCACAGCTGACCATATCCCCTCCACCAACCAAAATTAACCGATGCCTAACCGCAACCTTACAAGTTGTGACAATTTGCTACGCAGTAGGCAAAACCCAAATGGCATCAGCCAAATGGTAAAATTCCTACCAAGGCCCTGCCCCAAAAGCAGACGACCCCATGACAGGCATAGCAAGGTCAGCATGAACAGACCCTAAATAAAGGGAGGGTGGGCGTGTCATCCGATGTGCGCAGTGAAAAGAGGAAGCTCAATGCTGCACACAGGGAATATATAGCACCCCCATCAATCAAATAAGATTGCAACAATAAATTCTCCCCAGCAACAATTGGAGGTGCCCAATCAAATTCGTGGCCATCCATACTAACCCGCCAAGCAACAGGGGATGCCATGGTTTCCCCCACTGCAACATGTGCTTTCCTTGAAGGAGAACCCGCTTTGTGGAGAGACATTGTTCCCCCACCTCCACTATTACATTCTTACACTCTTATTCCTAGGCCTTATCAATTAAGTGTTTCATATATTTATTAATACGAGATGTTTTCATTAGCCTGTTGCTTATGACTCTTTGGTTTTTGTCCTATCCTGCCACTATTAACAAATTAGTTAGTCTTCGCTTTTGTGAGCCACCTTGCGTATGGTATGTAATGGAAATAGGTGATGGTAATGGCATACTATGATGGGATAGTTTAATGCCAGGCAAATGAAAGAGGCCGTAAACAAACAAACAAAAGCCAACTGTTGCCTGGCATTTATTAAGCAGAGGTGTTTTAATTAATGTGCCAAACGAAAGATCAAATTGTAGTAGGCAGGATGGTGAAATTTGAAACCAATACAATTAGCCTTGCGAAAGATCAAGAACCCTTCTGCTGAGGGAAGTGGAAGATTGTTAGCTGAAAGGCATTATAGCAAGGAGTATGTGTCCAAGATCGTCTGCTTGGCAATATGCTGACAACAGCAAGAGAAGCAGGTGCGGGGGTCCAACTGGCATCATCTTTACATGCTGTGCACCCAAGACCAAAAAATAACACTCATTATAAGCCTTCGCCTGTATCTGGGCACAGAGCTGTGGGGTTCCCGCTTCAAGACTATTATCAACCTCTCTTGTCTCCTCAAGGTCAATGTCAGTATAGGCAGCATTAGGGTTTCCACTGACAGCACTATTCTGAAGCTTGGGAACTTTCCCCCTTTTTTTAAAGCAGGAAAAGAGAATACAAGGCAGCAGGTATTCCTGTTATTTTGATCATCATCATTAGACTTTTACTGATTTGCATTTGACACACTGCAAATAAGTCAAAAAATCAGGCACAGGCAACACAAGTGTAAGGATGGCATAACCCCGAGCCAAAACCCAACTTTCCTTCAAAATTAGCTCAGATTTTGCAAAGCTGTTCTCCCACCAAAAATATGAATGGAAGGGCATCTGCTAAGGGAAAGCATGTGTCGAATGTGCATATTAGTGAAAACAGCATAGATTAGGGGAAATTGCATGTTGCATACATGTTGAATAGAAAAACACACGCACTAAAATGCTTACACATTTTCATGAGGACTTTTTTAAGGGGGGAAGAAGAAGAAGAAGAAGAAGAGGAGGAGGAGGAGGAAGAGTTTGGATTTGATATCTCGCTTTATCACTACCTGTAGGAGTCTCAAAGCGGCTAACATTCTCCTTCTCCCTTCCTCCCCCACAACAAACACTCTGTGAGGTGAGTGGGGCTGAGAGACTTCAGAGAAGTGTGACTGGCCCAAGGTCACTCAGCATCTGCATGTGGAGGAGCGGAGACGCAAACCCGGTTCCCCAGATTATGAGTCTACTGCTCTTAACCACTACACCATACTGAAATGTGGCAAACTGAATTTAGGACTAAAAAACTAAGAATCAGTAAAGTTGTTTGCAATCTCGGATTTCACATATAGATCTTCTGTCCTCCAAACAACAGAACACATTCCCACAAGTTATGGCTTCTTGTCTTGGAGAGCAATCCTTACTTAAAGTATTTGTACTTGAACCATCCTGGAGAGCTGCTACCAGCCAGAGTGGAATAATACTGGCATCCTGGCCTGGTATAATGCAACTTGCTATCATAATAATTGTTCTGTTTACTATATAGCACTTTCCCCATTTATCCTCACTACAAGCCAATGAGGCTGAGTAGATGGAGAAAGAATAAACTTTATTGGGAGCACAATCCATCGCTGGTTTATTGCTTTCAAGTCCAATTCATTTCAATGGAAGAGATTTAAGTGTATGCTTTACTTTCTTCTTGAAATTACCGGACCTTAAAATATTTAGCTTCCAAGGAATGATGTCCTAAGTAAATAAGTGTGCATTCTACATTCGCAAAATCAATTTGAGTGAATTTGAAGTTATGAAGCCAATTTTTTTATTAGCCCGGCGTTGCTTTTATTCATTTGCCAGCAGCAGAAAAGGATCAAGACTGGATCTCTTTGGAACACGTTGCTCAAGATGCAGGACTGATCAGAAAGTTAAAAGAACTTCACCGCTGGGTTTCACATGTCTGCATAGAACTGAAAACTGGGAGTTAGAAGCTGCTCCCCAACACAATTACAGTGGTACCTCGGGTTAAGAACTTAATTCGTTCTGGAGGTCCGTTCTTAACCTGAAACTGTTCTTAACCTGAGGTACCACTTTAGCTAATGCGGCCTCCCGCTGCCGCCGCACCGCCACTGCATGATTTCTGTTCTCATCCTGAAGCAAAGTTCTTAACCCGAGGTACGATTTCTGGGTTAGCAGAGTCTGTAACCTGAAGCGTCTGTAACCTGAAGCGTCTGTAACCCGAGGTACCACTGTACTGACTACTTCCATCATGTCCCCCCCCTTTTGATACAAGCTCCCATGGGACACCTGGCTGGCCACACCTGGAGATTGGGGGCCAAACTAAACATCACATTAAATATGAATTTGCAATTAATGTGTGGAATGTAAAAAATAAATAAATGCAAATATCTGTTGAAGGGGGCTGATCATTACCAAGATTGCAGGTATTTACCTCTTTCCAATACTCCATCAGCTCTGAGAGAGAGCAAGGGAGGGAACGAGAAACTGTCCCTCTGGAGCTGATATTTGCTTTGCAGGGAAACCCCTAACCAACTGGCACCAATGGGGCATTTTCTCCAAATGCAAACAGCATTGTCAGGGATTTCTTTCAGGACTACCTCCCCCATTCCCTCAGGATTTGCTTCAGAAATGCCGCCTTAAGCAGGAGCAGTTGCTGAGGAGAGGTGACGCTCTGCCCCTGGCCTCCTAGCAAATACATTGGCAGAGACAACCTGGTGCAAGACAACATCCCTCCTCGTTGCCTTCTCCTGGCCTTAAGTAGGTCATAGGATCCTGGCTAGAATTCAGCTCCCCAAGCTGAGAAAAAGGAAGGTGGTTAGAGTGATAGACTGGGACCTAGCAGACCAGGGTTCAAAGCCGCTCTCAGCCATGAAGCTCATTGGGCACCCTTGGGAAACAGACGCTGTTTCTCAGCCTAACCTACCTCACAGGGTTGTTGTGAGGAGAACCATGTAAGCCACTTTGAGCTCCTTGAAGATAAGTTGGGATGTAAATATAAATATAAACAAACATAAATAATGGCGAGAAAGAAATGGATAGCAAATGGAAAACCTAGCATCTGGTACAGCATAGAGGAAAAGTAACTGTGGCAGAGCAAATGAAGGGACTCTTGAAAATGTTGGAAGGGTTTTGTTAATTAGGAAATGATCTATTAAAATTAATTTATCTCCCCAGCCTCACTTGAGTGAGATTTAGATCTTTGGCTGAGTTAAAAATATTGCTATCCCTTGGCGGAGTAAAACAGAAACTTGAGACTAGACTTCTTAGCTTTAAATATACTTATTCAGACTCTTTCAGCAGTTACTTTCTACATACTAAAATGCAGTATGAGAGCAAGCGACACATCCATCTCCATCAGCAGGCAAATATAAAAGAGGATGACCTGAGGCCAGGAGGAAATGCTTACCTTTTCTAAGTTTGCCAACACAAAGTTCAAGGGAAATGACATCACAGAGGTGCTCTCTCTAGGGATTCAGCTCTCTGTGTCTCAACCCCTTTATACACTTGTACAGTATGACTGCAATTTATTTCCGACAGAAAAATACACTTCAACTGTCCCTAACCAGATAATGAAACAATAAATGATGTAAAGAAAATGAGTTAGGTGAACTTTGTCTTTCCAACAGCAGGCAGGAAAAGGTTAATTCTACCTCTTGCCTGAACAGATGAAACTCTGCAGCCTTCTGCTCCCTGAGCAGGCCTTGCCATGAAGCGCAGCCAGCGGTAAAATAGAATTGATCTCCGAGTCTGTTGTTGCTTGTTGCTGAATCTCAAAGGGGGTTATAAGAAGGTTGCGCTCTGGCAAGAGGACCTAATCTTGGCAGCCAGACCATCCTGTGGGGAAAGGAAAACACAAGCTCCTCCCCTCATTTTATGAATCCCTTTAAGAGAGAGAGATTTGGATAGAAGTTTAGTTCAGCCTTCATTTGAAAAACTTTATAAAGTTTGGGCTGCTGGAAATGTCAAGCTGCTTGTAAGAAGCTGTTCTTAAGCTGTTGCAGCACCCACCTGCAAAACAGTTCAGCGCTTCTCTTTCATTTGCCTGTAGAGCTGCCAGATTTGCCTTTCCCAATCTGGTGTCTTCCATATGTCCTGGCCCACAGTCCCAGTCAGCATGACCAATAGTCAAGGGTTATGGGAGTTGTAATCTAGAATCATAGAACTGTAAAGCTGGAAGAGACCCTGTGGATCATCTAGTCCAACCCCCTGCAATGCAGGAATATGCAGCTGTTCCACACAGGAATTGAACCTGCAACCTGGGCGTTATCAGCACCATGCATTAACCAACAGAGCCATGCCCCATAAAATATCTGGAGGTTGGGGGAGGCTGTTACAGGTTCATACGGTGGGATCTGAAAGGCCTCCAGGATTTGGACTGAAGCCAGCCACCAAGTCTGCCAAATGGATACTCCAGGAGGGATGGAGATGTAAGATGACTTCCACTTGCAGGTAAGCCTTGTTCAAGCAACAAGTTCTGATTATTCTGTTCCTGTACTTTGTATTCCTGCATTCTGGGTGATGTCTTTGTTCCTGACCTCCTATCTTGTTTCTCACTCTCTTGTTTAGATTACTGCAATGCGTTATTCATGGGGCTGCGTCTGAAGACAGTTCGCAAATTTCAGCTAGTGCAGAATTCAGCGGCCAGGTTGCTCACTGGAGCAAGATGGCTTGAAGGTATTACACCAATGCTAGTCCAACTCCACAGGCTACCAATTAGTTTCCAGGCCCTCTGCCACTGCCCTCTCTGCTCACATATGACTTGTGCAAGGTGGTTGCTCCCAGACTTCGGAACTCCTTTCTTAGAAAAAGTAGACTGGCTCCCTCCTTGTCCTTTTGCCATCATGTGAAGAGTGTTTTATTCCAACAAGCTTTTGGGAACTAACTGCTTTTTAAGGAAATGGCTTTTAACAGTGCTGTGCTGTTTTTCTATCTGTATTTTAATAGCTTTGGCTTTTATATTGTGCTGATGCTATTAATAGTTTGATTACTTTTAATTATCTTTTATATGTTTTTAGCTTTCTGTATTTTCTTTTTGTTGTTTTAACTTGTGCAAGCCACCTTCAATCTCAGTCTGAGGGGGGGAGAAGAAGAAGAAGAAGAAGAAGAAGAAGAAGAAGAAGAAGAAGAAGAAGAAGAAGAAGAAGAAGAAGAAGAATTGCTGTGAAGTAATGTAGGACTGACCAGATGCATCAATGGAGTATCACCTGATCCTCTGCTTTGTGCGGAAAACATGAGGTGAATGTTTCAGACCACCTCTGATGGGTCTGAGGTTATTCTAAATCAACGGAAACTTAAATATGGGCATGAGGAGGAAGAAGAAACTCTGCTTTACGCAAGATGCATAATTGGAACTAAATCTGATAGAGAGAGAAAAAACAGAAATGATTTGCTGTTTTTCATTAACATAGACATACACTGAAATAATGCTAAGAATTGTTATCTACATTGCTCACATTGTTTCAATGCTTTCTCATCCAAACAAAATCCTTCTCTTGCAGATTATAAAAGCCAGCAAGACATTTTGGAAGAATTCAAGTTTTAAGATAAATTATACTAAATCAGTGACACAGAGATAGAGCTACAACCCTGTCATAGGAAGATCAAAAGCAATTATGAACTCCCTATAGCTTTGAATGGGCTCATTATTCATGAAAATACCTGGAATAAATACAACGGGTCAGCCATTCCAGGCAGGTTATTAGAATTTAATTACCTTCACATCATGGCAGTTTCAAATGGTGGGGCAAACTGATTATTTCATGAATGTACATCAGGCATATGTGTTTATTTTACTGTCAAAACCAACATGATCTGCCTGGTATTTAGTGTGAAATCAGGGCCACATGTCATTAATGGAAAAGTTTGCACTGAGTTCAGCAGAGACTTTGATTTCATTCTGTCCATGAAAATACTTGTCACAGTTAAATACAAGCATTGTCATATAAGATTGTGTGTGTGTGTGTGTGTGTGTGTGTGTGTGTGTGTGTAGCTGTGGTACATACAGGACAATCTTGAGCATGTTTTCTCAGAAGTAAGTCCTATTAAGATCAATGGGATTTATGCAGTAGAACAACCTTCCTCAAAATCTAGTGCTCTCCAAATGTTTTGGAGCACACCTCAAAATATGAATGCTCAGGAAATGGACTTAGAATCATAGAATTGTAGAGTTGGAAGGGATCACAAGTTTCATCTAGTCCAACCTTCTGCAACGCATGAAACTTTTGCCCAACATGGGGCTCAAATCCATGATTCTGAGATTAAGAGGCTCATGCTCTATTGACTGAGCTATCGCAGCTGACGATGGAGGAGCAGTCATTTTCCATTCTTCACCTAACCTCTTCAGATCCAAGGCCACTGATAGTGGATGTGTATGCTCAATGCTTTTTTTCTTTAAAAAAAATGTTTGGGGGTACTCTCATTTTGACTCAAGAAAATCACCATTTTATAGTTCAAATTGGGAAAAATAAATACAGTAAATGGACAAAAGTACAAAGAACACACATTACTCATATGAAATACTGCCCCGCAATGAGGCCAAACTTTCATCAGTAAAACATCACACATCCACGTTCCAACTCCTACTTCACACAATTAAACGCTCGTTTCCATCTGAGACTCAGAAAACACCGTGATGGGAAATGAGGCTGTCATTGGAGGAAGCAACAGAACTGACAGTTCACCGTGCTAGAGAAGAAAGTGATTTTTTTTACAAATTTTAGTTTCTTCTTCTGTTAGATTCACAAAATGTTTAGAGGTATGTGTACCCCTGCGTTCCCCCCCAGAAAAAAAGCACTGAATATGCTGATAACTCACTTGCTACCTTCCAAGAAAATGATCTCAGAGAAAGGGAATGGCAGTCTGGAAAAGGCAACTTGAAAGGAAGGAGTAGGAAGTTCTCAAGCCATAAGACTCCTTCCTGCCTTTGGCAGTTATCCTAATAATATCCAGATACACTCCAATGGACAAGAGTGGAAGATTTATTATATTGGCCCGAATGCAGGTACTGGAATAAATATGCCCAGGTTAGAGGCCCCGAACTCCAACCCTGCTAGGAATCTGTTTTCTGCCAGAGGAGCAAGGACAGCAGTTGCAAACCTCAATGTACAGAATTATTTGCCCAGAGGAAGAAGATATTGTCATGGTGGTAGATGACTCCCTACTGAGGGGGAGAAAGATAGCAGTGTGCAGAGGTAACAGGATGCCCTGGAAGGTGTGTTGTTTTCCCACATTCATATAAAGCCCACTGACAACAACCCCTTCTAATTTGTGTGGGTACAAATGATACTGCCAGACACAGCCTATAATGTATAGCAAGGGACTATGAGACTCTGGGCAGGAAGCTGAAGGGCCTTCTAGCAGAGGTGGTTTTTTAATCACTCCTTCCTGTTGAAGGTCATGGCCCAGGAAGAAAGAGGAAAATACTGGAAGTAAACCACTGGCTGCACAGTTGGCGTTATCGGGAAAGGTCTTCTGGCAAGAGATGGGTTCTACCTCACAGTGGGCAGCAGTAAAATGCTTGCTAAGAACCTCACAAACCTGATCAGAAGAACTTTAAACTAAATCCTGAGCAGGAGGGAGATAATATTACAGATGACAGAGGAACACCTGGTACTGGGGATTATAGCTTCACTGATGCACAGAAAACTGGTGGTGCTACAGAACCCTAATAAAAAGCAGGAAACTACAAGAAGGAAGCAGCTGAAGGGAATGACTCATGGTTTCAGTTGCCTCTATACAAATGCACAGAGTATGGGAAACAAGCAAGACAAATTTGAGCTCTTAATATCGGATGGCAGATATGACCTAATAGTCATTACTGAACCCTGGTGGGATGAGACTCATGACTGGAATGTAGAAATGGAAGGGTATAACCTGTTCAAAAGGAATAGACCAAACAGGAAGGAAGGAGTAGCAGCATTATATGTATAGATCCACAACCTTGGAGCACAGAAGGCAGATTGAGAATATAGGGGTAAAAATTGTAGGAGATGGAAACATCAGTTACCTTACTGTGGGTGTTTGCTATAGACCTCCAAGCCTGCCTGAAGATTGGATGATGCTTCCCTAGAGCAGATTACCGTACTTTCAAAAGAGAGAGATATAGTAGTCATGGAATGCACTCCCTTGGAAGGTGGTAGACTCTCCTTCCTTGGAGGTTTTTAAGCAGACGTTGGACGACCAACTGTCGTGGATGCTTTAGTTGAGATTCCTGCATTGCATAGGGTTGGACTAGAAGACCCTTAGGGTCCCTTCCAACTCGACAATTCTGTGATTCTCTGAAATCATTCTTGATTATTGACCATGCTGACTGGGGCTGATGAGAGTTGGAGTCTAGAATATCCCAAAGGCACCACATTAGGGAAGGTTGCTCTAGAATATGCTTTTGCGATTGCATCTTTAGTGATGAAACATGATCCAAAACCTTGTTAAGCCTTATGAAATCACAAAAAAAGTTAATTCACATTTGCATGTTAAATTCAGCTGAGGTTCAGAATATGCAAGGAGATGCTGGTGGTAGAGAATAAAATATTAAGATTTATTTGTTTTTAATTTAACTTCCTCTTACAGCTTGGGAATGCTTTTTGATCCAGCTTCGCTTCTGGAGATTAAGGTCATGGGCAGAAATGGTCAGGTGTATTTTACACTAGGTCCTGCTCATATGCTAGTTGTGTTCTCTTCTAGCTAGTAGGTAGAGGTGTACCCTACATCCATTTTGACAACCAGGAAATAGCTCTTTAATCTTCTAGTTGGTCAGCTCCAAGCATAATGCAAGGGGCTGACCTCTGAAGCTGTGAAGGCCTTGGTCCTGCAATATATTTTTGACTTCATTTTATTTCCATTCCTAAGAATTTGGGTAGGGGGCGATGCAAACTTTATAAGCTCATCAAGGGATTGATGAACTCTGAAGTGTGGAGTAAAGGAATATGCAAATAGCTTGGAACTGACCCTCATTCCTGGTCTGAAGTTGTGTGCATGTGCGAAGTTTATGGGGACTTACTGGAAACCACTCAAACCTGAAGACTGGTTCTACAAATGTATTGCTAAAGAGATCAAAAGCTGCAGTCAGTCACGTTTGGAACAGCTCTAGATTCTGCTTTCATTTGGGAGCTGGTTCATTAAAGTAAAACTGTGTTTGCTGTTATTCAAAGTCTCTGCTTCTGTTTGATTTGGCCTGTTCATCCGTTCTTATGAATCACTGCTCACAAACAGATTTGTGAATGGGTTTCTATTCATACCAGAATGGCTCTTACACCTCAAATAATCATGTCATTATGTTTAAGAAGGTTGTTGTGTTGTTTGGTTAAGGAAGGGGGTTCACAAATATTTTCCCGATTGAACTTTATAATTTTTGTTGTTGCTGCTGCTGCTGCTGCTAAACTATTTCCCCCAAAATTATTATTCAGTCAATGTTTAGATCAGGGTGGGATTTACCTAATGAGCCCCATAGGCAAAAGTCTTGCACATGGATGCCCAAATGGGCAATGGAGCTTTTCCACCTCTTCTTCTCCTGCGCATCTCCTGAAATTGGTTTAGTGGGGTCTGCAGAACCCTTAAACAGTGCATTGGGAAGAAGAAGGGGGATTGTCCCATCTGGCAAGCTGCAATGGTTGTGCAGATGAAATGTTCATCACAGCATTATGTTGAATTCCACCCTATGACTGGGGAACCTGTGCCCAGTCAGATATTTTTGGACTACAACTCCCATATCCCTGACTGCTGGCCATGCTGACTGGGGCCATAGGCTTCCCATTGCTGATATAGACTTAGGTACATTCCTGTATAGCATGAATAGCATATTAGACTTCCTTCTTAATGAGGATGTGAGTGACATGCTTAGTAAATAGCTGACATCGTCAAACTTCCCCACAAACTTAATGCAAACAAATCAGGATGAATGCTCAATAAACAGGTTGTCTGGAAGTGCCCCAAAAGTTGTACAGTTTGTGTGTGTGTGTGTGTGTGTGTGTGTGTGTGTGTGTGTGTTTTAGTGATGTGTGTCTTTGCTTTATTATTCTGGTCCCCATCCTTTCCCAAGCAGCAAGTGGCAAGGTGTCCTCTATTTCCCTTGATCCAGGCTGCCAAGGCAGTTTTGGAAAGCTCTGTGTTACTCTGGCTTACTTTGGTATCCTCTGCTGGCAGGAATTTGGCAGGAAGTCATAGCTTTCTGCCTTGGCTGAAGTAGCGCTGAAGGACAGTCAGGGGAAATGAACAGCTGTCTCTTCCGAGGGTTAACCTATCCTGTGGAGACCAGCAGGTCAGGCTGTGACGGGGAGGGATTGCTCCTCTATCTGATGATTAGAACAGGTGAAAAGGAAGGTGGCCTTATGAGCCTGTGGAAGATAACGTACACAGATGAGCATTTCAGTATGACAAAAAAGGGCAAAGTAGGAACTAGAGCTGTTCCACCTTACAGAATATTCATTTAAATAAAAATAAAAAGGAACCCATATAGAGTAGTAGGTAGGTAGAGCCAAATAAATGAATTAGGATTGTTAAATGCTGCAGGAGTGTAATAAAACATTGGTGAGGAAAGTGCGGGCTCCGGGGCCATCGTGTGTGAAGTCACACGCATGCAATGCACATGCTGGCCCCCCAATATTTGGTGCAAGTTGGCACCTCCAATGGGTAGTATTCTTTTACTCAGAGGAGACACATTAATGGACATGACTAGGTTTGGCCCATTAATTTCAATGTGCCTACTCTGAGTAAAAGTTAGTTGAATATTATCCTAAAACTTTGAATTAAGATTTATGGAATGTTTTTATTGCCAATGTCAGCTAGTGACATTTTTATTTCCCCCACTTCCTTTCTTTTTGTTATATTTGTGAATAAAAAAATAAAATGGGGAAAGGAAAGAGCTAAGATTAATTTTAATCTCCTCACAACAGCATTTAGGTCACACTTTACAAGCTCACCGCCAAACATTTACCTGTTTGCGTATATCAGGCTATGCAACCATGTCTATCCTGTCTTGAACTAGAGTAGAATTTGATAGATTGAATGGTTCCTGGCAGACAAAGGTTAAATAAATATTTAAAATTGGTTCGCACCATCTCCAAAAGCAACACCAACAGTGATAACATCTAAAAGTATATACATCTGATCAATTTTTGTGTGTTAAAAAAATGTGTTGACAAAACAAGAAATTGCAATAAATATGCATGGCACAAACACACCTTGCTGTCAATATTTTCAAATTAGAGATTTTATGAATAAGATATGTCAAGCTAAAAACAAGTTACATTCTGTAAAGAGTTTTGAATTATTCATGCTTAAGGATCTACGAGCCCCCCCAACAACAACAAAAACCTGATGAAATATATTAAAGTGGAAAGAGAAAACTCACACAAATCTGTAAGTTTCTGTGGAATAATAGATCTTTATTTTTCCTGTGGGCTAGTCTCAAAGAAAATTGCTATATGATCATATGACAATGCTATGTATTGCCTTGGAGACTGTGTAAGATGTATGGAATGTACAATGGGAAGTGTAAGAAATGCCTCAAAACAAAATGAGACATTTTGATTTATCGGGGCAGCAATGTCTGGTGGTTCAGAAATGTGCGGAATTGGTCTGTTAAGGTAATATGTGAGCTCATTGTTTTAAGGGTTCTCACTCTAGTCTAGGTTTCAGACCACTCTGATCCCAGATCTGAAGTGCTGTTGCACTGCCTGCTAAACAGGTTTTCCACAGAACAGGAGCTCTTGGTTCTTTGCGCCTCCCTTGACTTGCAAAAGCAAAATAAATTATGCAGCAAAAAATAAAATAAAATAAAATGGATAGGAATGTTCTTAATTTCCATAATTTATACAGACAGCAGCAGCCAGTGAAGCAATTCATTGGTGGCCAATGTCAGCCACCACTGCTGGACCATGGTGGAGGGAGAGAATATTCTCAAGCTTACCAGCAGCTGATGGGAGTTGGCATTGGAAGGAAGGGGTGTCTCACTGGGGACCTTGCAAGTGTACAGCTGCCACCTGGCTAGTCACTCTCACTGATGGCAGTAGCCCATGTGTGATCAAGAGAGTGACTTGCTGGTCAGCAACAGCAAGTAACTAGAGTGATGACTGAGGTGTCCTGTCCATCTAGGCTAGTGCCTAGACTAGGCTAGTGCCTTCTTTGGTAAGGATGGGAATTCTCCACCCTACCTTGAAATCCAGGGTGGCTGCAGGTCTGAGGGGACCCTTTGCAAAGTGACTTATGGTGGGCTTCCTTCTATATCAACAGACCCCTTACGCCATGGGTTGACAAAGCATGGAACCCCTATTATAACCTCTCACAATGCCCCACATTGGCACTATATTTTGGAAATTAAAATGGTGGCTCCCCTAGACACAGCCACCCAGCATTAGTTAAAAGGGGACCCTGGGCAGGAATCAGCAGAAGGCCCAACCAAGGGTGCTCTGTATTGATACTGGGCCTGTCAGTCACCTCACAGCCATGACCAATGATTCTCACTAACAAACCATATCACCAATTGTATACAAACTGGCAGGATTCAGCTTTTCTGAGTGTCCGGTTTAGCATATAAATATTGAAGGCTGTATACGCTATAATGTGTGTGTGTGTGTGTGTGTGTGTGTGTTAAAAGAATAGACACAGAAATCAAGCTAGCTATAAGTGATTTCCATAATCGCTTCATGAATGTTACATTGGAGGCAGTCAGTCAGTTGCTGGCTTTGCCTATTTAACCTGTCATGCCCTTTAAAAAGCTGCATAAATAAAATAAAATGACTCATCATTATCCCTTAAATGGTTTTGTTATACGGGTATACTTTATTACAGTCAAGGTAATAGAATGTGAGGTATTAATGGAATGGTATGACAAGCAGGGAACGTTGCTTCAGATATATTATAACTTCAGTGAGAGACAGTTTGAATCTGTGGGGAAAGTTGGCTTCCACCCACCCCCCATTGCTCTCCTGCCACCCCCCTCCCTCATGGCCAGCCACCCATGCTTTGGGGATAAATGTTCAAAATCAACCCAGCAGGGAATAAGGCATAAAAATGTCATTAACATGAATAGAAAATGTGTGTGTAATTCCTCAGTGACAACTGTCTTGGCTGTGTCAGAATTGCGCAATTTGTATTGACCTAGTTGAATTTCTTCCCCTCAGCATCTGAAACTTACCCAATTTCCTGCAGGAATGTGTCTGCACAGTTTTAAGTCTAGTTTACTCATTAATGCTTCAATCGTTTCGACCACAAAGGAAAAGACACATGAAAGTGAAAATGTACCTTTTTTTCACAGCAGGGAGCCTTCATAATGAAAACCTGGCAAGCACACCTGAAGAGAACAGTAAAGCTTCCACAATTTACATATGAGGGCTGTACGGCTTTTCTTCTCCACAAGAAAGAATAAAAAGAAAAAGCTACAGCACAAAAGGAGGATAAAGATGAAATGTCAGTCATCTTGGAGGCAAGGTTACCATTAGGATATCATTGTTGTATCTTGAGTTTATGAAACAGACAGACTCTGTTTACAGTATTAGTATTCTCATTCTCGTTATCATTATTATCACTTTTATTTATATACGGCTCCCAAAGTAGTTACATTTAGCAACAGAAGAATCCTATACATGTATTCTCAAATGCAAGTCTTATTGAGTTCAATGAAGGCCCGCTCCTAGGAACATGAGTAGAGAAATGCAGTTGAGATTCCATGGGCCTCAGGTGAGATTGCTAGAGATTAACCACATTAAAGAGGCAAACATGCTGCCATTTACCATAAAAGAAAGCTACTTGCCAGTTATTTATGAGTCTATTTTTATCACCACAGAAGGCGCCATTGGAATTGTCTTTCCTAGGTACCCAAATAGCCTCCAGTAGAGTTGGTAAGCCTGTGTGTGGGAGAACATGGCTGCAAGATCATCAGTTCTGATGGGCTACTTCATCTCTGAATAGTTGGGTTCCATTTCCAGTTTCTCTGCGTAACTGGAGGATATTGTTAATGAAAGGGATGCCTTGAAGGGGTACCATGGTTATGTCTCAGCACCGGAGAGGAAATGGTAGCCTACCCTTTCTGAGTGGGTGAGCAGTAGCAAGAGCAAAGGAAAGTAACAGGGCTCTTGAATGGGAAGCAGCGACAATGGTGAGTTGGTAAATCTGCTCTGGGGGTACTGAAGAGTATGTGGGTTCCCACAAAGAGAGACACACTCATAACAGCAAGAACCTTTATTGAACTAGCAGAACTTAACAACAGGGGCAAAGCAACTGCTTATATACATTTCTGAAGGCCTGGGCCACTCCCGCTCTCAATGTGATTGGCTGCCTAAACTCCCAAGCGGCGAATCGTAACTCAGAGTTTAAGGGCCAATGGCAGTAGCCCAAATCCTGAAATGTTCTGTGATTGGATATCATGTATCAAATCAGGGGCTCAGAATGCTTAGTCCAGACTGAAGCTCAGGCAAACACAGACCACTGGATACATAAAGGTATCATACCCTAAACCCCCCTCCACACAAAAACTGAAGCTACTGCTGACTCCCCTTCAGTCTTTCTTAGCACAAGATAATATGGTTGTCATGACCCCTGCCTTCAGCAGCGATCTGGGCACAAAGTTAGAAGTTTCAGGCCAGTGGCACAAGATGAGGAACTGAGTCAATGTTGAAAGGTGGGACGGGAATACCTGGAGAAATTGGAGGTGGGGCCAGAGGCATGGTCCCACTTCCTCTTCCATATGTACTATGTTTGGGACTGGAGGAGAGGATGACAGGCAGGCTAATAACAACACATATCAGAATCACCCTAGTTTCAAAAATCAGGTGATTAGACTGAGCCAATCCCCTTCTCTAAATGTATGATGCAGTATGTACTGAGAGAGATTATCAGATACAGTGGTACCTCGTGTTACACACGCTTCAGGTTACATACGCTTCATGTTACAGACTCCGCTAACTCAGAAATAGTACCTCGGGTTAAGAACTTTGCTTCAGGATGAGAACAGAAATTGTGCTCTGGCGGCGCGGCTGCAGCAGGAGGCCCCATTAGCTAAAGTGGTGGTTCAGGTTAAGAACAGTTTCAGCTTAAGAATGGACCTCCGGAACAAATTGAGTACTTAACCCGAGGTACCACTGTATTCTTGTGTGGCCATCTGCTGCCCACTCTGCTCCAGGGACTTAGCATCTCTGCACCTGAGCACCCTGGGTAGGGTAACTTACAGTCTGATATTTCACCTCTGCACTAAATATCCCAAATTTTCATGGTTTGACCCAAATGTAAATATGGCCAGGATGCTCAGCTGAATGAGACTGTATTTCTGTATGTCATATTTGTATAACATAATGAAAAGCAATGCATTGTTTTTAGTCAGGCTCTGGGGTGGGTTTCTGTTTTTGTTTTTCTTGGTTCTCGTTTTTTTCTTGAAGGAAGGAACAGATGGTGAGAACAACTTGAAAATCAAATATGTCTAGATATAGAAACTGAATTTATTCGGATAACTAAATGCAGAGGACATTCAAAGTCAGGCAGAGGTGAATAAAACAGAGAGTAAGGATCAGGATTAATCCAAATGTAATACTGTACATCAAAATTGTTTAAAAATTCACAAAGGTAATCATGTCTTCGAGGGAGAACTGGCATTTGCAAACTCTTTTTGAGCACTCTGAATTTCAGTGTGTCAAAAGCTAAGGGTAAAGAGGGGCTGGAATGTTTGCATTATGTTCTTGTACAATTCCTCTCTAACATCTGGTATTGTCTTAGAATCGAACTTATGTTTCCATTTTGCTGCAATATAATTCAGTTGTCTTCCCTTCTGGCTCTGGACTGAGTTAATATAATCAGATTCATTGAGCGTCAGGACTTGGAATACACTTGACCTCAGAGGGAAAGGTCAGTGTCTCTGTCACTAGAAAAAAAAGTTAACACAACCCACCAGTTTAATCAGCATAATTGCATTTCCCATTATGGTAATCACTTCCATTGTAGCAGTATCTAATTTGTATCTTTGTCCAAAATCTATAGTAGTCATTTCTCCCTAGTCCTTTTTTATTTTTATTTTGTGGAGAGCATCAAATTGCATGACTGAGGCCCAGTCCCTAGAATTAGCCTTATAGCAAGAGAGAGCACACTTCTCCACCACCCACCCTGTTTCATTCCTTTAAAAAAAAAAATCCCATTTTTTTTAATCTCTTACAGTAGAAAAGGAAAGATGGTGTGCAAAGACATTAAGAAGCCCAGCTCCTACGTGATAAGATGATGCTTCATTTGCATATGTAGACATCTATATTCTTGCTTCCTGTTACATCACAGATGGCCTTAAATTTGCCTGGCTCAAGGTTGTCCTTTGATTGGTATTCAAGTGGAGTGGTAGAGTGTGGGCTTCCTAATCCCTGCAACACATGGTAATTTTTTCATTCTCTCCCATGCTCCACCTGTTCCATGGTCCAGTGGAGAGCTGCAAATCCTATCAGGGGAGCACAGCACTGCTATAAGCCCATTTCCCTGGCTCCAGCCCATCTCATGTGCACTCAGGCTGCAGAGTGCCAAGCCAGCTGCAGCCAAACGATCATGTTATCAGATGACGGATTGCTTCATATCAGGTGTTTAAACTGATGAGCTGCCCCATCTGGTAAATGATTTGGGGAGTCTGGCCCGCTTGATGAATTAGAAAGTGACAATGCCAATCAGCGTGACCCCTGCAGCTTCTCCGCTGCCAAACACAGCAGCCGCAATCAAGAAGAGCTCGCCAAATTTACTTTCCCAATCCTGTGCCACTGTAGTGACATTTGGTCAGTTGTCACCCAATTATCCCTGAATGATGTAACAAATCCAAATATATCCGTTGTTTAACATTTCGTGAAACTTGAGGTTTTCGCACACGTGTCCCATATAGCCTGCTCAACTGACACAACATTGTATAACTGTATAGCTCTAGCATTTCTTTCGGAACAAAGGTGGATGATGGTGCTTCCTCTTGGGACTATCAGCAGATATAAAGGGCTGTTATCGTTCTTAGCCAGTGATGTGACTCCAAATATAGGGTGGTAAATAAATAATAATGATGATGATGATGATGATGATGATGATGATGATGATGATGTGTTCAAAGCTTGTATTTTAAATTTTAAAATATTGGTTAAAGTCTTGATTCAACGTCTCAAGTATGTCAATACAGTTCTTGATGATGATAGGGTCCTCAGAATAATAAGTGTATTCTGGAAATAAGAAACACCTCACATAAGAAATCTCCACTTGCAAACCATCCCACGGCTAGGCCGCTCAAATCCCAGATAAGTCAATACAGTGGTACCTCGGGTTACATACACTTCAAGTTACAGACGCTTCAGGTTACAGACTCTGGTAACCCAGAAATATTACCTAGGGTTAAGAACTTTGCTTCAGGATGAGAACAGAAATCGTGCTCCAGCGGCGCAACGGCAGTGGGAGGCCCCATTAGCTAAAGTGGTACCCCAGGTTAAGAACAGTTTCAGGTTAAGAACGGACCTCTGGAACAAATTAAGTACTTAACCCAGGGTACCACTGTAACCTGTGAGTCCCATTGAAATCATTCATTGGGACTTAAAGCATAGCTGATTTTCTCTTGGTCACTAAGGGTTGGTTGGTTGGTTGGTTGATTGATTGATTGATTGATTGATTATACTGCCATTCATCCGAAGACCTCAGCATGATTCACAAGATAAAAATACAGGATAGAAGCACAAGAGAAGTAGTTAAAACAAAAACTAAGCAATAATTTCCCCCCTCCACAAACACATTTAAAAGGCCATGGAATATTAATCCGCCAAAGGCCTGGTTGAAGAAGAACATTTTCACCTGGCGCCTAAAGATTCATAATGAAGGTGCCAGATGAACCTCCCTGGGGAGAGCATTCCACAAACAGGGAGCCTCTGCAGAAAAGGCCCATTCTTGTGTTGCCACCCTCTGGACCCCTCCTGGTGGAGACACATGAAGAAGGGCCTCAGATGGTGACAGCAGAGCCTAGGTTGGTTTATATGGAGAGAGGCGGCCCTTTCCAATTGCATCTTGGCTATTTCATTTATGAACCATACAGCATATTTTTCTTTAACCTGCCTTTGATCCCTGGATCCCTTGGGTGAAAGGCTAACAATAAATATAGATATACTTTGTTTTGTTGTGCTTCATTTTATTATGCTTCACAGTTATTGCTCCTTGCAAGGACGTGAGAAGCCTAGCCACTTCCACCACCACCCCTCAGTGTGGTGTAGTGGTTAAGAGCGGTGGACTCGTAATCTGGGGAACCGGGTTTGTGTCTCTGCTCCTCCACATGCAGCTGCTGGGTGACCTTGGGCCAGTCACACTTCTCTGTAGTCTCTCAGCCCCACTCACCTCACAGAGTGTTTGTTGTGGGGGAGGAAGGGAAAGGAGATTGTTAGCTGCTTTGAGACTCCTTAAGGTAGTGATAAAGCAGGATATCAAATCCAAACTCCTCCTCCTCCTCCTCCTCCTCCTCCTCCTCCTCCTCCTCCTCTTCTTCTTCTTCTTCTTCTTCTTCTTCTTCTTCTTCTTCCTGCCACAAGAGTGGAGCTAGCTAGGGCTAGAGCTGGGTTTTTATGCTCTCACCCTTGCAGCTAGTGGGGGCCTGTCTTAACAGACTACACTACAGTATAGTGTAAACATAACTTTTATATGCACTGGGGGGACGACCCAAAATGTGTGACTTATTTTATTGCAATATTCACTTTATTGTGGTGGTTTAGAACCAAACCCAAAATATCTCCAATGTGTGCCTAAATAACTAAATAGAATGTTTAACCAGATTATCGAAGTTGCAGTCCTAATGACATGAGAGATTGGCAGGTCTATCCTTGTCTACTCAAAATAAGCCTCATTGAGTTCATTGAGACTTAATCTCTGGTAAGCCTATAGGATTGCAATCTAAATCCTGACAAACACAATAGGGCTAACATCTTATTGAAACAATTGGAGGTTGCAAAATAATGCGTAAAGATTTCTCCCATAGTGCAAGATTTAAACAAGTGGTCTTTTGAAATGTAAAATTAGTGAAGATACAGTGATAATTGAGAAGGGTTGCCTTTGTCTTTTCTCTCCATGTCTGTCTCTTGTTCTCAATTGACTCTTATTCTAGCATGTGCTGGAGGTAAATCACAGACTATCAACAGCATTATCCATGTGTTCTTATTGCTAAATTTTTATACTCTACCTTTTTGCAAAGTAGCATAAAATTTTATGACCGTATGATTTTAAAAAGAAAAAAACCTTGAAAACTGCAAAAGAAAGCAGCAGCAAAGAAAATCGGCTAATAATACTAAAACTAGTCAAAATTTGGTCTGGCCCCTGATTTGTCACTTCAGAAATAATAATAATAATAATGGAGATAGCTCTTTTTTTTTTTTACAGAAATGGATGGAATTTACACAAATAGTAGCTGCTCCCCAATAGATTAAGTCTGCCAAATTACAAGCAAATTGGCCCAGGGGTTTTTGTGGACACAAACGAACAAAATACAAACATACAGAGGGAGTTGGAAGAATTTGCAGGGATGGTAGGGCCTCCTGAAACAATGAATCCTGTCAAATTTCAGAAGGATAGCTATAGTAGTTTCCCCAAGAGAACAGCCTTTACAGGTCTGGGTGGGTAAGAATGATTCATTTAAGGATTCCCTAGAGTTTTGTGCACAATTGGTCTGAAAATAGCGGGCATGAGAGATGTGCCCCTAGATAAGAAATCTGCCAAATCAGTCCTGCAGCTTTTGTACTAGGCACCTTTAAAATTGATTTGGGGGAAGAGGACTAAATGGGTTTGCTTTCCTTCCCCACTGGGATTAGAGAGTCTGGGTAAAGCCATCACCTCTAATTCAGGACAGCCAAACCATGAGGTAGAATGTGACTCAGGTAGAAGGTCATGGGCATGGAGGAGCAGCAAGCAAAGTGTTGTGCTCCCAAACTGCATGCTCTCCTCATAACTGGTCACTGCTCTTGTGGCCAGCTGCCCACCAATGGCCAGCTGCCCACCAGTGCCCACCTTCTCCCTGGATTGTTCTGACGGAGAGCCAAGGGGGTCCTTTCCTAAAGTGACACATGCTGGGTATGGTGGCTAGTGGGGTGCTACCACCAATGCTGGAAGTTGTCATGGTGGAGAAAAGCTGTTGGGACTTAGGAGGGCACTCTCCTACTCAGTACACCCTGAATGCCTCACCCTGAGGAAAGACTCTCTTGACTCTTCCTCAGAGCAAGGCATTGTGGGAGGGTGAAGGAGGTGAAGAGACAGCAGAGAAATTGCCAATGCTACCACATGATGTGGTAGAAGTGGCAAGAGAGTCTCATACTGAACATAAACTATGAAAAAGACTCTATGAATCAAAAGTGGAGGCACAAGAAAAGCTTTAATAAAAACTAATTTTTAAAAAATATGTAAATGGGAAGGAGAGTGGAAAGAGGCAGAATGTGGGGGAGGAAGTCAGTCCCTTGTGCCCAGCCCTCCACAGATTGCAAGTTTGGCCTATCTCTCACAAAGGAGTTACCTTTCCTCCCTCTCCTCAGCCTGGTGTTTGCATTAGCTCCCTCCTCAACTGTTTTCCTTATATGAGAAGTTTAGAGGCATTCGAGTCACTTTTGGCAGGCACACGTTTGTAGCACAAAGTGGGGGCATTACTGCAAAATCTCTGTTTCCTTCTGTCAATGATTCTCATTGATTTGGACTGGCTTCCTCTAAAGCAGGGTTGTCAACCTCATCCCTTCCGCCCACCAGTGGGCATTTCAGGATTCTAGGTGAGCGGTAGGGGGTTCTATGGCACAAGCTTCCATCAAGCATTGGTGGGCGGTAAGGAAATTTTACCATCAAGAAAGATGCATTAGTGGGCGGTAGGTATAAAAAGGTTGACTACTCCTGCTCTAAAGGCAACAGACTTTTTTAAAGAGTTATGTCCTATTCAGGCATGCAAAACATCAAGGGAACATGGAGTGGGGTGGCTCTTATGTTGCACACTGGCCCCCTAAACCCATACTTACAGCATAAACATTATTCATGGTTCCAGATTCCAGGAAAGCCTTCACATGTATAACAATATAGAGAAGGCCCCTTCCCAATGAACATTTATGTTGCACCTGCGAATGTAAAGAACCTAGAAAAAGTGTTTGATGCTGAGAGCAAAGCTACTCTGAGTGATTCCATTCCTTGCTCTCATGTTGTTGACTGAAGGAACAAAGAATGCCCAAATAGGGTTATATTAATTAGGTAACAAAGAATGAGCACTTTGAATTGTTCATTATCTGAATTGTTTGAATCTGAATTCAAACATTATCTGAATCTGAATTGTTCATTACCACCACCAGCAGATTTTCTAGTTCTTAGACCAGAATAAGCTTGGACCAGGTGGTTTTACAGCAAAGTCTCCTAGTCTACTCATATTCAGACAAACACTAGCCCCCTGTGCGCTCTTCCTACTTAATGCAGGAAGTTTGGGGTTGACACATAAAGGGATGGGTGTACACAGGGACACTGTGAGAGGGCTGGTGTTCAGGCACCAGGCCCTGTCTCTGCTTTTAAACTGTATTGCTCTGCTTTTCTTTGGACCTTGTTGGTGAGGCCAAAAGGAGGGTCTTGTCATCTGAACACCCCAGGACCTCTATACACACTGCCCAGGCTTGTATCCCGAGGAGGTCATTTTGGCGCTGCTAATGCAGTAGTTTGACTTCACCCCCAGAGGCACACTCCATTGTCTCTCAAGAGACGGATGCCAACAACAAAGTTCAGGCAACTAGATTTATCCTCTCCTCAATATCTTGAGACTCATGATATTTTGTTTATCCTAATTATGAAACACTTAGAAACAAAGAAATGGGGAGGGGGGGAAGCACCCCACCGTAAGATTTATTCACCATCAGTGAATAAATCCAAACAAAAGGGACAGCCTAGCAAGAATGTCAGCCCTTCAGGTACAGTCCAGATTGTCTCATGTTGTATGCTGTAATGAAACATCATATGCCATATATTGTGATAACCAGTGCTTTTTTTCTGGGGGGACGCAGGTGTACGCATACCCCTAAACATTTTGTGAATCTTTGTACTTTTGTCCATTTACTGTATTTATTTTCCCCGATTTGAACTATAAAATGGTGATTTTCTTGAGTCAAAATGAGAGTACCCCTAAACATTTTTAGGGGGGGGGAGCACTGATGCTAACCACCACAAATCGGCCGTTTGCAGCTATTCAAATTGTACAAAATGTAAGCAAACGTCAGCCGCGACCAGAGGATTTATCAGCAGGCTCATGTTTCGCATCCCTCTGAGTGTAAATACAACTATGAATAGTGGCACCCATTTGTGCTGAAGTATGCGTGCATGTGGCAGGATATGTTACAAGTCATTATTTAACACATACACACTCTCCCTTCCTCCTTAGTTTGTTAGCTTTTCATGCTTTCCTGAGATTAATTTTTTCTTGAGCAAATGAGCTAATACATCAGGGCTGCTAGGGGGAGCACAGATTCCTTTAATTTGTTATTGAAAGTACAGTGATTGTGTGACGCAGAATACAGTAATTGAAACTGGGCTTCCTAGATTTTAAGCAGAACACTTTGGTGGACATTAGAAAAATAATTTATAGGCTAAGGATGTAATCCTAAAGTGGGGGGGGCACACATAATTATGATGGTACTTTAACCTCCTCATTCAACACACTGCCGGGCTCTTACTGGCCAAGCAGAATGTTCTGTGTTCCTCCACCCATTTCCAGCCTCAGAAAATGTTAATTTTAATGTGTGTGGGGTTTTTTTTACTGTTAATGCAACAGAAATAGGTGGGAAATATTCAGGTAATATTCAAAAGCATGTGTGATTTCTCTTCCATTACTGAGGAAGGTCAGGGAACTGGTATAGCTAATGATCCATTGTATTTAAGGTGCTTCCCAGCACATCCCTGAAACTCCTTTGCTTAGACCCTACTGGTAGCAGAACTCTTGACATTGGTTGGGCCAGATCAGTTGGGCTCTTTAAAGCTGCAGAGCAACAAATGGCAATTCAGGTTGTCCATGGATTGCCGTTTGCTCTGATTCAGCATTGAAGAGCAGGTTTTTGCAAGAAAAGCTCCGGAGCAAATAAAGCTCCAGATAGGGAGCTTCAAAGTGGTGACAATGCCTGGATAATGCAGAAGAAAGGTAAGTGTGGAGAAACCCTAAGTTGCTTCTCCAAGGATATTCACTGAGCAAGGTACAGCAGGGTGTTGGGTGCAAGAGAAGGGGACTTCTCAGTAGTGGCCCCTTAGTTCTGGCATGCTTTCCCCAGAGTGATCTGCCAGGCACCTGCTTTAAAAGTTTTTTTTTAAAAGTTTCTTTTTAATTTTCTCAAGCTTCAGAAATTAGAACCTGCCTCTGTGGATTTCATTATTCTAACCTCCATTTTAAAGCTTCTCTTCCTCTATTCTGTATTTTAAAATCATTTGTGAGGTTTTTTTAATGCTGTCCTATTGACCGTACTTTGGGATTTAGTTAAATCCCTGAAAGCCACACAGACGACTTCAGGTAGAGTACGGCCTATAAACTATATAAATACATAAAATAAAATCCTATCTAGAGTATACAGCAGGTTTCTTGGCTCCAAGCCACTCCTTCCACTTATTATTATTAATTGACTTACACGTACGAGACCAGTGATTTGCCAAGCCCACCATAAATGATAAAATGTACCTCTTTCTCTTTTGTATTTACAACACAGGGGATTGTTAGTCCCTGTTACAGTACATAATTCATACCACCTAGTCATTACTTTAACTTTATAACAATATTCCCTCAGGTTGGTACAAAGTAAAAAGTTAATACGGTGTCTTTGTATGTTTTCCCAGATCTCAAAGCTTACTGAACAACCTTGTTGTGCTCAACAATAGTATGTGTGCGTTTTTTAATTTGCTCAGTTTCATATTGACATACCTGTGTGCGTGTGGAATTTTTATATTGCACCATTCGGAAATGAGTAATTTTTTTTGAAAACTATCAAGTCCCTTAGTTGGAACTGTTGCTTATGTAGTTTCCTTATACTGTACATGCTGGAGAGCTGTAGCTTGGTAGCAGAGGAAATACTTTGTATTCCATGTTCAATTCCTGACATCTCCAGTTAGGGCTGTCTGAACTTTAAACAACAGTGCTGCTACCAATATTTATTTATTTCATAACATTTTTATACGGCTTGATTGTAAAAAGAAAAACCCTCAAAGTGGTTCACAAAAAGAATAACCAATAAAATTAATTAAAACCAGCAATAAGCCAAAAAATACACCCGCATTTTAGATACCTGGATAGAAGCTCTGCCAAGCATAAAGATGTGGCAAAAAAAGCAAGCTTCGCATGCTAAATTTCTGAATCACTTTTATTTGTTAAAAATACAGGAATGGTGTGGGGCTGTGGGGGTGGGCCCATTAGAGCCATTAACCCCCTCCTGCCCAAGCTTTCAATTGCTTACAAATGGCAGTGGTGTTATGGCAGGCACTGGGAGGAGAAAAGGAAACCTGCCATTTTCATGCAAGCCGCTTTCCTCTGTAACTGAACTGCTTATATTCTAGCAGACAAAAATAGATAATGTGGACTTGGTTCAGGGTGGTGTGTCTGCTCAGAGCTGTCACTGCTTTGATCCGAAGGACTGACTCCTGGTTTCCCAGGGAGCTGCAAAATGAAATTATGTAAACTCAGTTCAAATGAAAAACAAAAAAAAGGAGGAAAAGCAATATAGACCGGCCCTTAAAAAAGTGACTTGCATGCATAACCTAAAAGCACAAATGACTTCACCAAGATTTATTGATTCATGTCAAGGCATCATTACTTTTCAAAGTGTGAAAAATGATCATATATTTATGACCTGCCGACTGAAGCTGTTTGGTGAATTAGCAAAAGCTCTGGAGAGGAGCAGCCTAATTGCATTATCATAGAATCAGAGATGGTTGTCAATTTGCCCCCATTTAGCTTTTCTCCTTTAGTTTGTTAAAATGAAGGTGCCATACGTTGGCTGAATTTGCTAATACCCTGATGAATGAGGTATTTTCCCACTAGGCTCACTACCAGTATAAACAGTGAATTAGGGATGATAGGTCATCAATCATATCTCTTCCAAACAGATCCTTGCTCTCATGACTACTCGTTACATATTAAGAAACCTTAGAAAGTTATCACGGAGAAACCACTGATGAAAAGAGTTAGGCTAGCTCTAATTCACAGATTCTCCGCTGCAATGATCCATCAGTAGCAAGCCTTGCATATGGGAGGAAGACTTTGAGGTATGAAATTGGTATTAGAATCTGCCGTTCTTCATTATGGGTTTTGATATCTTTTGTCTTTCAAGTGGCATATTATTCCAGCAGTACTCTTTAATTCAATATCTATCTGCCATTTTAGCTGATTGAGGCATGATTTGTGCTTCTGTTGCATTTTAAGCCACTATGCTTACGGAATAGGGTAGCCTTTCAGAAATGCAGCAACCGCTTATACATTGCTGTATATATATTCTTTGTTAACTTGGCCAGCTATGGGACCACACTTTAAACTATAATTCCATTAATAAGGAGTTGCCGATGTGTATTGTTGCTGTTGTTGTTTTATTATTATTATATAAATCTGAATGGACAACATCAAGTGTAATAAAGGATTTCCACCATAAAGACAAAAGGTGCCAAAGACTTATTGAGATTTATAATTAAGCATTTACTAAATTAATAATCATTCAAAACTGAAAAATAATCTGCATTTTGGAAATAAGTCTAGGAAGTGTTTCCCTGGATTCCGGACAAGAAGAAAACCAATGCAGGCTATCAAGTTCCCTTGACTCAAATTTTCATGGGTTAAATAATAGGGTATTGCAGTCTGATTTGGGAAGTGAAAAATATTCAACAGTAACAGAATGGGCATTTGGTTTGATCTGGCAGGGATCTCTTTTTTTGTTTTCACTTAGGCATATGCATCCAAACTACCCACTCTTTTTATTTCACTGTCTTCCAGTCTTATTAAAGGGGAAGAGGGCAGCTGTACAGTATCAAAGTTCTATCTGACTTTGGTGGCAATTTGCAGGGCTAAGGGAGCAGTGTATGGCCTAGAATTAGTTACTGTTATTGAGAAATGGGGCCAACCATGAGGTTGGAACAAGTTAGGAAATGTATGATTGTATTGTAGGAAAACACAAACTGAAGGAGGCTATTTCTAACTTAACAATGGGTGGCTTTGTTTTTATCAGCTTAGAGGACCACATCTTTTTGTCTTTCCGTGAGCACTCTTCTTTTGTCATTTGGCTATATTATCTTTTCCTTTTGTAAGATAATCACAGGTAATTAACTTTGCAATGGCTCTTGCCCTGTTAGGTGGCTAATTGCCTGTCTGTGATTCACGCATTTCTGTGGCATCTTCAATAGAGGAAGATATGATCAGAGCACAGCAGTTTTTGTTGTTGCAGGTTTTTGTGTTGTTCTTTAAAAAAATTAGTCTGTGTTTGAAACAATAACAGCAGTATACGAGCTAGATGGAAACTAGCAAGTAAGAGCTAGTGGATTTTGATGCAGTTAAGAGAAGCCATGAATTTTATTTCTGTAACAGGACAAAACAAAGCCATACCATTCTCCAAGAACACAACTGGATGCTCAGCAGCAAACACAATCGGATGCCACTTTTCTGTGAGACGTTGCAGGAAAGGAGTGTTGGATGGGGTACTTTCCTGCTTCTCCTCTCCCCTTGGGTTTAAAAAATTGGTGGGTTAAAAGTATACCCTTCCCATTGCTTCTACCTTACAAAATGCCACAATCGGTTCTGCCCACCCCACACACAGACACACAACTCTGCAGTGGAGAATCAGCAGCCTGGGTTCCCAGACCTGCGTTTACTGCTGAACATCTCGTTATATCCTAGGAGGACCACTTTGCTTTTCTTTCATTTGTCATTCTGAAGGGCTGGGCGAAACTTTGCTACTTTTGGTCGGTGCAGACAAGGGAAATGGTAAAGAATGCATTGCCTTTAGAGACTGAGCTTCACTGGGAATGTTTTCTCAAGCGACCTCATTCGCATATCTTTGCCAGTTACACCAGCTGGGTACTTATTTATATATCTGTAACAAAGTAGTATTAAAAATGATAGCCTCACTATCCTATATAATTGCTGTTCAGCTATAATATACTAGGGACGTGGGTGGCACTGTGGGTTAAACCACAGAGCCTAGGGCTTGCTGATCAGAAGGTCGGCGGTTCGAATCCCCGTGACGGGGTGAGCTCCCATTGCTCGGTCCCTGCTCCTGCCAACCTAGCAGTTCAAAAGCACATCAAAGTGCAAGTAGATAAATAGGTACCACCCCGGTGGGAAGGTAAATGGTGGTTCCGTGCGCTGCTCTGGTTTGCCAGAAGCAGCTTAGTCATGCTGGCCACATGACCCGGAAGCTGTACGCCAGCTCCCTCGGCCAGTAAAGCAAGATGAACGGCGCAACCCCATAGTTGTCCATGACTGGACCTAACGGTCTGGGGTCCCTTTACCTTTTACAGACTGAACGGTCAATATATAAAAATTGATTGTGCAAGTTTTAAAGGGGTGGAAACAGAAGCTGACACAAAATATATTGTTATAGGTTTGCAGGGGGCAAAAATCCCCTAAAATTCCTGAGTGCCAGGTTCTCCCCATGATTTCTGATGTTAGTACATGTGGGGTTTGATCAATGGATTTAGCAAGGCCTAAAACAATAAGTCAATCCAGCTTGCTCTTGGCTTAGAGAGGTGCCAACAAAGAACAAGTACAGGTGATGACAGAGTCATTACCCTAGCAAAAGGTGAGACAATTCAGCGTCAGACAAGAAGGGGTGTGTGGAGTTCCTCCCCCAGCTGTGTGTTAGTTAGCAAAAGGCAATAGGAGAGTTGGGGGGGTGGAGTTGCCAGGGTAACAGGGGGCATGATAACACCACAGGGGGGGAAACAGAAGTTTTTGAGCAAGGGTTTTTTGGGAAGAAGAAACTCCACGTGGCGCTGGCTGCATGCTGAGACCGAGGAGCATGGCTCACTTCTGTTCTGGACCCAAGCTTGCAGAAGCTATAGGGGAGCAGTGAGAGACACTCTTGGGCGGGGTGATGTTCTGCATCCCCTTCATAAAAACTCAGGAGTGAATATGTGTGAATAAACTATATTTCGCAAAAAGAGTCATCTCCACCATGCCTCATTCCAAAGGAGCACAAACTCGGGTTGAGTGCCAAGCCCCCTGGAACCTCGCAATGCTAGACAGAGATTGACATGGCACAAAAGATAATTTGCTGTCCCAAGGAGCTGGGCTCCAAAGGGGACAAGAGAGGGATGGATACATCGTGTCTTGTCAATGGGTGGAAGGAAACTTTCCAGAAACATACCTGAAGAAGCTTTGAGAGCTGTTGGAAACAGACAATGAAATGCAGCAACCGAGACACCATTGCCCTAGAAGGGATGGAAAATGATCCAGATTCAGCTATCCCTCCCGATAAGTGGGTCTTGCCTATTCCTAACCAAGGGATGGTTTATTACCAATGGTATATTTCTGGACAAAGCCATCATTTATTGCTTTTATCACACCTGGGGGTGGCCTTATTAATCCATCAAAATTCCACTTGGACTGACTAAGACACCTGCATCCTTCTAGAGGTATATTGAAAAATGCCTTGAAGAACTCAGGGATGACATCTGCATTAGCTATTTGGACGATATCCTAGTCTACAGTGGCATATCATAGAATTGTAGATTGGGAGGAACCCTGATCTAGTCCAGTGGTTCTCAACCTGCGGGTCCCCAGATGTTGTTGGACTACAACTCCCATCATCCCTGAGCTCTGGCCTTGCTAGCTAGGGGTGATGGGAGTTGTAGTTCAACAACATCTGGGGACCCACAAGTTGAGAAAGTCTGATCTAGTCCTACCCTCTGCAGTGCAGGAATATACAGCTGTCCCGTATGGGGATCGAACCTATGACCTTGGTGTTACTAGCACCAAGTTCTAACTAATTTTATTATTTATACCCCACCCATCTGGCTGGGTTTCCCCAGCCACAACATGTGAGAACAGTGTACAAAAACTATAGAAATGGCTTCAAAACCCCAACTTCCAAGTGTATTTTCTTTAAAAGAGAAGTATGGTACTTGGGGGTGCTGTTGTCTGCTGGAGGTTACAGGATGGACTCCACTGATATTCTGGCAGTTTGCAAGCTGACAGGACAAGCTGCAAAGACCACTGGGGAATTTCATGTTCTTCATCAGTTCCTTAATTAGTATCAGAAGAATATCCAAGGCTTTTCTGGCTTAGCAATGCCATTTTATGATCTGTTGAATTCTCCTTCAGGATCTCACCCAAGTGAGTCTCACGGATCAACTCAGAAGAGGAATCAAATGGGATGGCCCAGACAGGTTATGGGGTGCACATCATCCAAACAGCAAGTAACTTGGAATGATTGGCACCTAAATGTATTGAATAAATTGATTAATCTAACACAACCAGAAGTAAGGGTATTTGTGAATATGTTGTTGCCCTTTATTCTACTTGTAGAGGCCTCTGACAAAGAGCTTGGTGCTGTTGTCTATGGATAACAAGAAGGCGAGTTTGGTGTTATTGGGTATGGGCCAAGGACATTAACATACCTTTGTGCTACTATTCTTCTCCAGCCAGTATGTTTTCTCCTGTTGAAACATTCAGCCACGTATACTCGACAGAGGCTTTTTAGCCTAAAGTCCTGTCAATCTTTTGTTGCCTGCTTGTGTACTTCTATATTGAGCAAACATACCAAACTTAGTTTGTATCAAATTCTGATGCAGGAATGTCCACGTAAATGAAGGAAATGGCACAAGTAAGTACATCTGATGACACTAACTTCCAACTTCATATTCACACATTCTAAACTCACCAGGACCCTGTGAATAATATTTGTAGAACATATTGTTATGAGTTTTTGGGTTGGGAGGGTAGACTTTGTGCATGAGCCTCCCTTCTAATTCCTGGATCCAGCACAGATTTAATTGCCAGAATAGTCAAGCCAGCCTGGTAATGGCCCGCTAAGTATGGATCAAAGAGAACAAAGTGAGTAGCTCTGTGCCAGAGGACAAATGGGTGGACCGGATCTCTGTTTGAACCCAAGGCTGTAGCTAGGGGAGAGTCTTGCTCCTCCCATAGCTACAGTCTTGGGTTCAAGCAGAGATCCGGTCCACCCATTTGTCCCCTAGTATCTGTGGTGGAAGCTAGAGAATTTGCTTGAAAATTCTCTACAATCTCACCAACCTGCAGTTCCCAAGATGTTAGAAGTTGTGGCAATCAAAATGTTATAAAACTAATACTACGTATTTGTCCTTAAGTATTCCATAAGGAAAAGAGCTGGGATTTTCTTTACATTCATATCACAGGGATCTACTATTTCCAGTGTCAAAATTCTACACCAAAACTAATTATCAAAACTAATGGAAACTTATAGCAAAACCCTTCACAGTTGTTTCTGTCAGGACTTGTTTATTGTTCTTGCCCTTTGGAAAGGGCACATATCAGAGAGCAGTGTTAGGAATGATGGAAAATAAAAAAGATCTGGCCTGGGGAATGTTTTCACAATGAACAAGCCCTAAATCCACTGTCTTTTTGAGATACTTAAATATATACCGGTATATATCCCAACTTACATAGTATCCTAAGATGGAAGGCACAAGGAGAAGGGGACAACAGAGGACGAGATGGTTGGACAGTGTTCTCGAAGCTACAAACATGAGTCTGACCAAACTGCAGGAGGCAGCGGAAGACAGGATCTGAGATTAGGTATACAGACTTTTTTGGGGATAAGGTAGACACCAGATTGAGAGTGTTCCTGAATAAAATGCTTTGTCATTGTTTCATCCAGCATGACAAATGTGTCTTTTCTTGGAAAAAGCAGGTCTGGCCAAAGAAGCTGGCCCTACCATGAGGCAGAGGGACACCACTGCCTCAGGTGGCAAATGCTGATGGAGGTAGCAGCTTCCCTTACTGACCATTCCCCCTGAGCACCCAATCTCTTTGTTGGTACCCCAGTGTCAGTGGTGCTTTCCAGCTGCTGGTGTGTGGACTGTCTGTTTTGTTGATATTTTCACCCCCTCCCATTGCAATGATCTCCTGATCTGATGTTTTGAGAAAGGAGGGGGCAGAAACTGCTCTTCTACTCTTCGGCCCCTGACCGACTGCCTGACTCAGTGTGCGGAGAGAGTCTTATCTATGTAGTGACTAGATGGCTGAGTGGGAGATGTAACACTCATGCAAGCCAGTAGTTCTTTAGTTTATAGTAGCTATTAGAAATAAAAGGAGTTATGCTTCACAGCTAGCTTTTGTGTTATTTATGCTCTGCTGAGTCTGGTGCTCACAATGCACAGTTGTGAG
This sequence comes from Podarcis muralis, assembly GCF_964188315.1. Taxonomy (NCBI): domain Eukaryota; kingdom Metazoa; phylum Chordata; class Lepidosauria; order Squamata; family Lacertidae; genus Podarcis; species Podarcis muralis. Next base: position 26,472,856 of record NC_135662.1, read on the forward strand.
TCCAGTGCACTGAGACCTATTTTCCAGGATTGGAAGGTCTCTGAAAGTGTTCCAGTCGCCTAGCCCAGTCGGGGCAGAACCAGTTATTGAGCCCAGTCGCTGACATCGGTTGAAAGGCGTACTGACATTTTTGTCTTGTCTAACCTAGCCAAAATTAGCACATGTGCAGCCATGGACATGTACCGTAGATTCCGGCGTATAAGATGACTTTTTAACCTCGGAAAAGAGGTTAAAAAGTCAGGGGTCGTCTTATACGCCGGGTATGGGTGGCGTGGATCGGAGCCCACCCCGCCCCCGTTGCTGCTTTGGAAGCAGCAGCAGGCGGCAGGCTCAGCTCCGCGCTGGGAGAAAGCCGCCCGGAGCGGAGCTGCCCAGCGTATTAGGCAACTGGGCTTATAAGACGAACCCCCAAATTGCAGCTGCCAATTTGGAGGGTCATCTAATACGCTGGAATCTACGGTATATTGCGTGTTCCCAGGCACCCCCTAATGTTTCAAAAAACGGGGGATCAAGGAAAGTAGACAGAAGAGAAGCGCAAGCAGAATAAAAATGTTGAAATGGATCTGCAGCTTCTGCCTGCAGCTGTCTTTGGAAGATTGTCTCCAGTGTCAACAGCAAAGGAGAGGAGAGATTCCCTTCTCTGCAGGCAGAAACTGTAGATCCATTCTAGCCTTTTTCTCCTGCCTGCATCTCTCTTCTACTTCACCTATGTGTTCAGCATGTACAGGGATCATAACAGATTACTGATATGCTGTTTATGAAGTGCTTGAATGAATTCTTGGTCAACCCAGAAGAGGAAACAAATGAGAGGAAACAAAGAGGAAACATATAAGTATAGCATTATACGTTTATTACTATACTTGATGGAGTACATGGTCCCAATCATGCAGATAAAGACTGAAGTCCTTGTTAGCAATTTCACTCCTCCGATGCTGCATTTGTGATTGGTGTAAATCACATGCCTGTCTGAGAAGGGTGTGGGAAATGGAAGACAGTCTTATCTCTTCCACTGTATGTATTTTGCAATGTACTTTCACTTTTACTTGTGCCTGTTGTTCTCTCGGAGCTGGAGAGAACGGACACCATTATGCTTTTGTCTGTACATCGTGTGTAAATAAATAGTAGATTAGCTCTACGATGTCTCACGCTTCTTTGCTGTGTTCTGCCAGAAGCTTAGTGTGCATATATCATTATGATGTATGGTATGTCGCTAGAAGTGCACTGGAAGAGAAGGGAGATGCCTTTTCCAGAGCTGCGCATACCAGGAGGACGCGCAGAGTTTCGGGGGCTTTCAGACACCCCCAGGGCATTTTCCAACAGTCTTACCCCACATAACTGGGGATAAGAAGTCACTGAACTCGGTGGGAATGGCTTCCAAATTGAATCATGCATAAATTCAGGTTGCATGCCTGCACACTTACTTGAGAGTAAGTCCTTTTGAACTCAGTGGGACAAGTAAACATGCATAGGCTTGTAATCCGTGAACTCCTGCATCAGTTTGAAGATCAGGTGTTCTGACCTTTTGTGAAATGTGTAGAATATCTTAAAGGAAGATGTACTATGTTGGAGGATAAGATAAGCATTTTATGGGTGGGTCTGGAAGGGAAATCATTCTGGTTCTGAGCTTGAGCAGTTTGAGATGCTCAGTTAATAGTACTGAAGAAAGAACGCCAAGTTTCCAGCATGTGTGTGCACATTTCTTTTGCCCATAATTAATAGCCCCTGTGCCTGGTAGGTTTTTTGTTTTTTTGGAAGGCAGCTCACAGCGTGCCCAGGTAATGCCTTCTGACAACGTTTTGAAGATCAGTTATGTCATATGGCTGCCTTTTAGGGGGAGAAATGTAATGGATAGCAGTGCCATATGGCATCTCTGAAGAATCAGCCGGGTTGGACAGACATTCATTGGATAAAGTCCCACAATTCTTGGAAAGGAATGTGGTCCTGTTGCCAAAATGTGGCCTTTGTTAATCTCCTAACTATTATTGTGCAGGAACCAATTCATCTGTATTAATTATAAACAAATTTTAATTACTTCAGTAAAAAGCTCATTATATGAATATATCTGATACCACACAGATTTGCCTTAACCCTTTGCTGGAATGCCAAAGAAAACACTGCACAATTTGTGCAAAGCTAGGATTTCGGTCTGATATACAAAAGTGAGGTTTAACTTTGTTTTCTATTCCAATGTGTGATTATTATTATTTTTAGGGAGATTTTGCACCAAAACATTCAAGGCTTTAAACCGTGAGTCTGAAAACACGAGTAACATTTAGAGGGTCGGAGCAAACTGTAAGGCAGAGAAAACAGATAATTTTACAGTAGTTGATTGCATAACAACATAACAATGAAATAGTACTTTTCACAAGTGTGTGTGTGTGTGTGTGTGTGTGTGTGTGTGTGTGTGTGTCTGCCTGTGTGTGATGTAACTAGCAAGCCTGATAGTGACAGTGAAGAACAAGAAGATAAGACAGACTATTTAATTTCAGAAAGGACCTCTTAGCATATGCTCACCTAATTACCACAGTTTTGACCTTTATTTTAAATTATGAAGGTAATCACCAGTCTCTCTCCAGTAGGCAATTCTAGGACAGAATCTTGAGCAAATCCTTCTACCAGCCGATAAGTTAACCTGTACTAATGTTCATGTTGAGAATTGAGTTAAATATCAATCTTCAGTTAAAGGGTGGTGTTGATTGTGGCTACTGGGCCCTTAAGAGTTTACAATGTTAATAATTTTTTTAAAAGTGGCTTTGATACAAATATCCCCATACACAGCAGTGAGAATGATGGCTGATAAGTAGCCAGTCACCTGACCCATTTCCCCATTGCCGTGTGTTAAATTCAGCAGACGGGACCCTCTTGGTAGTTCCACTACCCTCAGCGGAACCTAGGAGAGGACATTCTCTGTGAAATCTCCTAGGTTGTTGAATTCCCTTCACACTGAGGTGTGTCTGGCCCCTTCATTTTTATAAGCTGAAGATGCTCCTCTTTAATCAGGTTTTGCAAATCTGAGATATATGTTTTCATAAGGCCCTGGGACCTTATGGTGAAGAGCAGGTAAGAAATTTAATAGACAACAACAACTTTAGTAATAAGTCCATCAAAGCAGGATTCAAAAGCTGAAAGCATGTGTGCAAGTGCTACTCTTCAGACTGATCCAACAGCAGTCGCTCCACATGTATAGTCCTTCTTTTTTTAAAAAAAGAAAGTTGCAATCCTGCTGATTAGCGGCTCCGTAGGGGGAATGTGAGGCTGAATTTAACCACCAGCTCCAATCCCGTTATCAAAAAGCTTCACCCCCCCCCCCCCAGCAATTCACCCATATCCTGGCTGTGGGCTTCTCTTAAGCATCTGGTTGGTCATTCTGGGGAATGGGATGCTGAACCACATAGACCTTTGGTCTGATCCATCTGGACTTGTCTTATGTTAATACCATTTGTAAAAAAGGGGGGGCTACAGTGTGCACATCCCCAGCGCCTCTGCATGTATGTTGTTAAATCAAAGCCAGCATCTTATCAAAGCACACGATCAGTATAACCAATAACCAAACCAAGTATCCTGTATGATTTTACAGCATTTTATCTACATGGCCATTTCCTCTACAAATGGTTTAGGTTAGTTTAGTTTAGAAAAGCTTGGAATATTTTTAGTGTTGGCAGGAGGACACACATGAGATCAGAGAAAATATATGCAGTGAATATTTCTCTCTGTGTCTTGTTGTTGTTGTTGTTGTTGTTGTTTTCAAGTTAAATACTACTTACTATCTGAAAGATCTCAAAGTGGTTTAAAATATATGAACACACACACACACACACACACACACACACACACACAATAAGTACAATGAAACCACGTCAAACAATTCGCATAACGAAATACAAAACGAAATCCATAGACATAATGTAAAAATAAATAAAACCAGAGAGCATTACAAGGCAGTCTTTTGAGTGTTTCCTCCCCAGTCTCTTTCTTAGATGTAGCTCTTATAATTGGTCCTTGGCATATTAAGAGTTACGGGCTTGAACAGCAAGAAAGAATCATGAAGTTGGCAGGACCAACTGCAGAAGCAGCCAGAGCATCTGCTTCAAAACATTGCCATAAAAAGGAACTGCAGGAAAGAAAACCATCGAGAAAAGAAGAAGGCATTGGCAGCAAAGGGGAAATAACCAAGGGAACTTAGATTAAAAGCGAGTTAAAATGCAGAGCTTAAAAATATAAGCAAGTAGGTTCTGGGCACCTATTGAAAGAGCTGATACAGCAACTACTTCAGCAAAACATGGACCGATCTATGCCTTATATAGAAAACTGGGATAGCAAATGAAAAATATGTATATTCCTAATACATCCTTTGGGACGCCGGTGGCACTGTGGGTTAAACCACAGAGCCTAGGACTTGCCGATCCGAAGGTCGGTGGTTCGAATCCCCATGACGGGGTGAGCTCCCGTTGCTCGGTTCCTGCTCCTGCCAACCTATCAGTTCGAAAGCACATCAAAGTGCAAGTAGATAAATAGGTACTGCTCCGGCGAGAAGGTAAACGGCATTTCCGTGTGCTGCTCTGGTTCGCCAGAAGCGGCTTAGTCATGCTGGCCACATGACCCGGAAGCTGTACGCTGGCTCCCTCGGCCAATAAAGCGAGATGAGCGCCGCAACCCCAGAGTCGGTCACGACAGGACCTAATGGTCAGGGGTCCCTTTACCTTTACATTTAATACATCCTTCAGTTGTTTCTGATGGCAAAGCTACAAGTTTCCTACAGCGCATTTGTGGGTCCTAACCCTCAGTTTTGGGATCACTGTCACTAGGTATGGGTTCATGAATTCTAAAAGAATGTTACATACATTGTAACAAGTGCAAGGAAAGCATAAATGAATGAGTGCATGGAGGAAAAGCTGTTGTGTAACTTTCGGAGCTCACAACCTCATCAGAAATGAAATTCTTGAATGCTACTTGCTACATTATAGCAGCAGATAGGAGGAACACAAAGACTTGCTTCTGTGACGTAGCAAGTGCCATTTATGGATTTCGGTTCTGGTGAGTTGCAGAAATCATACAGCGTAGGACAGGTTAATGCACTCTTCCTGGCACTTTCAGAGTGGTTTAGCAATCAATCCCTCTCCCCAGGGAACTCTGGGAATTGTAGCTCTGAGGGAAATAGGGGTCTCCTGACCGTGCTCAGCATTCTTAACAAACCAGTGGTATGATGGTGCTTTAAATGTATAGTGTACGTGGGGCCTTCTGTGGTTGAAACATTATGAAATGTGTTGTTCAGATGCACTGGGATAACAATCCATTGTGGGTCAATATATTCTGAATCCAGAGCAGTGAGGGAAAAGCATGTGGGCAAAGCTGGTCAGACAGTGTATTAAATCCTCCCATGTAATGGTTTAAGCAGACTTTTGACATGGAAGCAACTTGTGTGAAGCAGCCAGTTCACCGCTGTGCCAGCAGGTTTTAGGATAATGAAGCTATCATGTAGCGCATTGTAAGAAATATTAGCTGTCAGGGAAAGGTGGAGGAACAACTTGCCAGCTTTGAGTGTCAACATTTTGGGCAATGATACAATTTCAATCTTATTTACTGTTGCCCACAAAGGACTGGAGAGATCATTGCAAAGTACTGAGGGACTTCTAAGAAAACAAATTTAGGAAGCAAACCCCACGCTGGAGATAGAGAGAGTAACTATCACATCAGACTAGTATAAGCCAAGCTTCTTCCAGAACGCTCAGATCAAGGAGACCCAGGATCAAATCTTCAATTAGCTCCCTGGATGCAGTCTCTATGTGCTGTAGCCAATATCAGTTCTGTTGAGTGTAGCCCATTGGAAGTGATGGACAAGAGTAATTTAGGTGCAGCAATTTCAGAGCGTGTGGTCTGAGCAGAACTTAGCTGGATACAACCTCATATTTCACAGGACTATTGTGGGGTTTCATCTCTGTCCTGAATAACTTGGAGTAAGAGCAGGATTTAAATAAAATAAAACAAAACCTGCTTTTCACAAAGCTGCAGAATCTGGTGTGTCTGTTGCATGTCCCCTGATTTAATTAGGCTGAGAAATACGACTGTCAAAACTTTGTTCATTTGAACGGGGTAACTCCTATCACCACTGTTGCTCAGTGGCAGACATTTTCAAGGAAATGCATTTTGAAAGTGCCATTATAAAAGTTATATTTGACCGCATTCTTCTTGGAATTGATTTTTGATGCAAAACTTGCTACTTCAGCCATTCCAAACAATCTGCAAGAAAACCCCTACATTCCATTTTGTTTCACATTTTTGCCTCTGTTTGCAGCTAATAGCTATTGTTTTCTTGATCTCCTCCTGATTCTGCACAAGTTTTTTTGTATGTTTTCTTAGTAAACGGCTAGTCCCATTGTCAGTCCCCCTGACATCTGCATTCAACACCTCCTCACCTGTTTGGAAAGACAGGTCTTTCAAGACATGGAAATATACTTTTCTACTGCAGGGAGTTGCATTGGAGCTTCATCTGCAGTTTCTTTCCATTCAGATTGATGTGCCCTGGCTTGTATCCTACACAAGGTTTCAGCCAGCAGTGGCAATAACTGAAGCAGATTGTCCGATGTTTACTAATTGGGGTGGATGTGTTCTCCAGCGCCTTTCTAATTGGGTATTTGTGGACAACTAATAATTTGTGGACGCGGGTGGCGCTGTGGGTTAAACCACAGAACCTAGGGCTTGCTGATCAGAAGGTTGGTGGTTCGAATCCCCGCAACGGGGTGAGCTCCCGTTGCTCGGTCCCAGCTCCTGCTAACCTGGCAGTTCAAAAGCACATCAAAGTGCAAGTAGATAAATAGGTACGGCTCTGGCGGGAAGGTAAACAGCATTTCTGTGCACTGCTCTGGTTCACCAGAAGCGGCTTAGTCATGCTGGCCACATGACCCAGAAGCTGTACGCCGGCTCCCTCGGCCAATAAAGCGAGATGAGCGCCGCAACCCTAGAGTCGGCTGCGACTGGACCTAATGGTCAGGGGTCCCTTTATGCTTTACCTAATACCTTCTTTCTGAACATTGCATACTTCTCCTGTGTTCCCTATGTAGGGGGTGCTGCCACCATCTATTGAATAAGGTAGGCCAGTTAAGTCATTGCATAATAATTCATCCATATCAGAGAACTGTGGCCTTTAGTGCGGAGAGCCCACTCAAATGGCAATCTCTTTTATTCAAGGTAGAAATACAGGTATCATACTTAGAGGCATGGCCTTGCCCACCCTAACCTGTGTTGTATGACTTCTGGTATTTTCAGCCCAGGTTGCAGCAGTAGTGTTGATATTCATGGCACATTTTTGTTTACTGAAGTGGAGCTATATATATTTCACATTTTATTTATTTGTTTTTAAAAGATGCAAACATAACAAAAAAGAAGAAGGAAAACAAAGGACGATAAAGCATCACAGCTTGGAAAGTCAAAAGCACAAATATACAGTGCAGCTCTAAAGGGATAATAAAGTATTAACTTATACAAATATTCCCTTTACAAATAACCAAGGAGAGTATTATCCACCTCTGCATTCCATCATTATTGGGAATAAAGGTGCATCTTAGATGAACCAGACATTTGCATATATTGATGGCACTGAGTGATTGTGTGCGACAATATTTGTATAAGAAATACAATTAAGCCATGGGAGAGGGGAGGTAATTCAAGCTCTGCGTTTTAGGCACTTTTTGTTTAGCATATATGTTTTTAGGGAGGACAAATCTAAATGTGACTATCTTAAAAGTGTTTTCTGAAGCAATCTTGTGCCGGCTAGTGTGGAAGGAAATGTCTGGTTCTGACAGGGCACCAAATAATCATGATGATGTTGTGAAAACGTAAGAATAATTACAGAGGAACAGGAATGCCAAAATTCCCGTGGGATTTCTGAAACATTTATGGAAATATGTGAGAAAAGCTGAAATGCAGCTGGATTTAGTACTGGAAAAGTAATCATCTGGGTGGAAACCAGCTTCAAGAAAGTTTCTGTTGAAAACTGTACAGCGAAAAGTAATAAAACCCTGCACACATCTGCTATGTGCTTTAAAAACAGTAGGCTGGGCTGGATGTGGGGTGAGCTTTCAATTGCATCAGAGACCAGCCATCCCAATTTGTTTTTATTCACAGTTGGAAATGTGGAGGTTTGAGATGCTAAAAATGGACTTTTATACGAAGAGCTGCTTTGTGAAATTTGTAAGCAGCATGTTCTCAACATTACTGTTCAATTAAAACATATTTTGCAAATTGTGGTGGCATCTTGTAGCCGACACAACAGTGAGGTGTGGAAGTTATCCTCAAACCTAAACTGGTGACTTACTTAAGTGAGGTGGTAGAATAGATCGTGCCACTTCAGACTAAAGACAGGGGGTGCCATTTTCCCAAGGCTTTGCCATATATAGTATGTAAACGGATTGTGCAAGTAAAAAACAAAAGCAAATGCCAACTTTAGAGAAAAAGATTCTAGCCCAGCTGCTAGTAGTGGAGCATTCATAAATGTGATCCACCGACAGCTGTCTCCAGTGATATATTCCATTCTAGAATTGCCTAGATCAGGTCTTAGCTGCAACTACTGATCGGAGAATCTGCCAGTTATGGTTTCCCTCAGTTTCTCATTTTTCCAATCTTAAATTCAGTTCTCTATATTTCCACAAACTTTGCACTTTAAAAAAAAAATCCTCATAAAAATTCATCAGCATTTTAGTGTGGATTTCTCCTAATGTATTTGTATGCAAAGACATATTTTTTGCAGGGCAATTTCCCTTAATATAATGCATTTTCATATGCATGATATTTTCCCCAATACATTCATTTTTATGCACACTTTACCAGGGTAGATTTAGGAGTGCCACTGGTTCAGTCGTACTGGGTGCAGAGCCTTGGGAGTGCTAGAACGATGGAGAATGGCTCGTGAGAGGTGGGGGGCACTGAATTTTGGCATCACACAGGGAGCCACTGAAATTTGAGGCCCCAAGGTCTGCTATTTACTTTACTCCAGTATATGCATTTTTGTACATGTTACTTGGTTGAAGAACTACATTGCAAAATTCAAAGAAGTGTGAATTAGGAAAGTTCATCTTCAGATGCAAGCTGAATAAAATTTCTCACTCATCATTGCTGCAACTAACTAGTTCTGTTGCATGTGACGTGCAGCTGAATACTAGGCAATTGGCATTTTTACTAAGAAACAAGTCCCAGCATGTTCAGTGAGCTTACTCCTTGGTCTGCATGTTTAAGATTGCAGCCTTAATAACAATCAATTAACTGACTGAATTGCAGTGTTCATGTGCAATATGGTAACATGTAAGCAACTAAATGACCTTCAGGTGGATCAGGCCTAAATCTACACCCTATTGCTTTCTACGGAACAGAGCCACAGTGATGGTTAACTCTAGCTGGATCTGTCTCACAATGCCAGAGCTATGATTTGTTTCTTCCACTTACAGCTGAACTCCTTAAAAGCATATGGAGCATCTTGGTGTGTCTTGGATTTGCAGGAAAGTAACTTTTCTCAGATAGCTGCTCTGCAGATGGCTGGCATATCTGGCTAAACAGGAGGCATGTTTTCTGAGAATGAAAAGGTTTGCAGGATGTTACTGTTGGCCTTGGGAGGTTGTTCACAAGGGAACTTGCCCCCTCAAGTAATAAGCAGTAGTTCCCTGGCCTTCACAGTTCAGGTTTTTAAAAGGGGGTTTACAGTCCTGTTTAGGTAAACAGCTCATGGCTGCTTATTTTGTTACTGACTCATAACAGGCCACTATTGTTTTCTGCAGGTGTCTTCCCAGCAGGTGGGAAAGTGAAAGAACTGCATAGATGTGTGGTCCAGACCCCACCCCCTTTAGATAAGGAAGGTATCTTCTCTCTCTCTCTCTCTCTCTCTCTCTCTCTCTCTCTCTCTCTGTGTGTGTGTGTGTGTGTGTGTGTGTGTTTCTGTGTTATGGTAGCTATTATTGTACTGTACATGTTGCTTCCAGGAACCTCTGCAGCAAAGTGTTTCCTGCTCTTTGACACTGCAGGAAACAAAGCAAATTCTTTCCATTCCAACGTAGGAAGCTTAGAAACATAGAAAGCTGGCTAGTAGCAGGTCAGGCTATTGGCCCATCTAGACCATGATCATCTGCTCTGGCTGACAGTCTCTCTCCAGGGTACATAGGAACATCGGAAGCTCCCATTGCCTCATTTAGGTCTGTTTTGTCTACAATGACTGGCAACAGTTCTGCAGGGTTTCAGACAAGGGTCATGCCCAGTTCTACCTGGCAATGCTGTGAACGGAACTTGAGATCTTTCTCATGCAAAGCAGATGATCTGCCACTGAGCTACAGTTCATCCTACATCTCAAGCAAAATTATGTGGATGCATCTTTAAAAGAAGTCTTTCTCGCCATCAGCTACCAGATCCTGTTAACTGGAGGTGCCGGAGACTGAAACGGAGACCTTCTGCATGAAAAGCATGGGCTCAACCTCGATCTCTCCCCCATCTGCCTCCTCAAGTAATTAGGGAAGATACCTTCTGGTTGTTTATATTGTGATTCATACTACAGTGACTGCTTTCATTTGACTTAAAAAATATCTAGTAGCCAAATATTGTTTGGTGGGCAGTGGCCACATGGTTAGACCAGATTGGAAAGACTTGGTTTTAAATTTCTTCTCAGCCATTAAGTTCCCTGTGAGGGCACTGATAAAAACCACTCTCTATCAAAACTACCAGCCTCATGGGATTGCTGCAAAGACAAAACGGGATGTATGTGGCCCTGAATAAGGAACAAATGCAGTTGTATATTGGGGACTGGCTGGATGACGAAGAGTGGTGGGAGCTACATGCCCAAGAGCCCCGCAGGGAGGACACAGAAGACGATGACTTAGATCCCTGATCGTGGTGATGGGACACTGAAGAGCAGTATGCAGAAGGGATGAGTTGGGATGTGCTGGAAGCAGGTGGTTTGAGCAATCAAGTGGGGGGGGGTCAGGAGAAGGAGGGTCTTGCAGGACAGGATTAGATACTGAGAGTCTCAGTGTGAGGACAGGCTCAGATAAAGGGGAGTTGGAGGTTTCCCCTGAAGACTAAAATCTACCCCTCTTTGATTTAACCCTATGCTGAGCACAAATATTAATGGTGGAATATATATGGGCAACAGGGACACGGGTGGTGCTGTGGGTTAAACCACAGAGCCTAGGACTTGCTGATCAGAAAGCCGGTGGTTCGAATCCCCACGACGGGGTGAGCTCCCATTGCTCAGTCCCAGCTCCTGCCAACCTAGCAGTTCAAAAGCACTCCAAAAAGTGCAAGTAGATAAATAGGTACCGCTCCGGCGGGAAGGTAAACGGCGTTTCCGTGCGCTGCTCTGGTTCGCCAGAAGTGGCTTAGTCATGCTGGCCACATGACCTGGAAGCTGTACGCCGGCTCCCTCAGCCAATAAAGCGAGATGAGCACCGCAACCCCTGAGTTGGCCACGACTGGACCTAATGGTCAGGAGTCCCTTTACCTTTACCTTTATATATGGGCAATAGTTGGATGAATGTAGGGCTAGCAGGGGCCAGCAAACCTTTTCAGTAGGGGGCCAGTCCACTGTCCCTCAGACCTTGTGGGGGGCCGGACTATATTTTTTTGGGGGGGAATGAACGAATTCCTATGCTCCGCAAATAACCCAGAGTTGCATTTTAAATAAAAGCACACATTCTACTCATGTAAAAACACGCTGATTCCTGGACTGTCCGCGGGCCGGATTGAGAAGGCGATTGGGCCAGATCCGGGCCCTGGGCCTTAGTTTGCCTACCCATGGGCTAGGGGCTAAGTGCACATCCTGTAAGATTTCACTCACCCACCTGAATATTGAAAGGTGGTGCAAGATCTGCAGTACACACCTCCCATAGATGTTCATTTATTGATTTATAATCAGTGCCTTCATTAAGCATGCCTCAGTCTATGGGGTAAAAGTATGGTGCGCCAGTCTCTGATCTGCAGGTGTTGGATAGAGGAAGTGGGAGGGACATTGCTGCACAATGAGGAGCTGGTCTCAATGCCATACAGACTGCAAACTTGGGATTCCATCAGGGTGAGAAATTGGAGAAGCAGTATTATAGTGATGTCCCTCCCCACGTGGTTCGGATGCCTGGCTTGTATCCACCAGGAGTCATGTGTTCAGTATTGCAAGTCCTATCTTACCAAACTCCCAGCTGAACTTCCAGTGCTTACCAAAGACTTTATTACAGTATTATTATTTCGGCAGACTTTTCAATTGAATTCTGATTTTGTTCTTTAACACATTTTTAGTTTCATTGTGTCCCTTCTCTTTTACATCACTTGGAAATGCCTGTGATTATACAAATCACTGAAATAAAATAAGAGAACGAAAAGGGAGAAGTTGCTTTTGTTAAATATCTGTATGCATCCTAACGCTACAAAGAATGAGGCTATTAGGGTTGCAAAATAAATGACGCAGGAATGGTACAGCTAAGAAATGTTAGACTCTGACTTAATCTGTCGCTGTTTAGGTACCAATATATATTACTTCAAAGTATGTGAGCCCCAGCACCATTGTAACAGAGGATCTTAAGCTCATTGCTTGAATCACAAGACACACACAGCTTGCTTACCAGAGTACCATGATCACTGAATATAAGCAACGAGCGCTTTCCGACAGGGCCAATTCCAATTAAAAAGCAAATTAAACAACCATATTTCAAGAAGCAACGTATAAACTGAATAATTCCAAGGACTAATCAATTATTGCCCAGTGCCTGCGAGTAAATGGCGAGCAGCATTCTGAAGCGCACATTCTATTTGTACTTTGAATTCTTTAGCTAAGTTAATTCATGTTCGCTTAAGAGACAGCCTATGAATTTCTGAATGATCTCCTTGTCTGGCAAGTGTGAAATCGAAGGACAGGGTCTCGTCTCCCCCCTCCCCCCAATGTAAAAGCTTTTGATTTTAAAGCTTTTGATTTTTAATGTCGACAGAAACTTCTTTTAACAAAATAAATAAATTTCTGTATTGGGGGGGTGGGGGAGGGAGAAGACAGAGACGAACGCAGGGAAGAGAAGGCAGAAAGAGAATGATAATTGTTTTCTCTAAGGCTATTATTTAATGTGAAAGCAAATAGTCAGCCCGAGAAAACCAGCTAACAGAAGGGGATTAAGGAGAGTCGATCTCGGAGTGGCTTGATTCCTAGCAGTGCTGCTGTCTCTCTTCAGACAGTGACGAGGTGCAGGCGGAGAAGGCGGCGGCGGCAGCAGCAGCAGCAGCAGCAGCAGTTCTCCAGATGGCTAGGGAAAGTGTTTGTCTTGGGTTACTGCAGGGCAGTCTGGACTCGGAGAGCAGGCGGCCTTGGGAACGGGCTTCATTAGGGACTAAGTTGCATGCCCACTAAGTAAAAGAGAGAGAGAGAGAGAGAGAGAGAGAGAGAGAGAGAGAGAGAGAGAGAGAGAGAGAGAGAAATGAAAGGAAAAGCAGGCAGGCTGCCCAAGAGGGACTGGGCTTGACTATTGTTAACATATACTTGACCCCCCTCCTCTCCGCTCATGACACAGATGTCTCCTACCTCTATCACCTCCCACTGCTTTAAGCCCTCCCCCCTGCACCTGGGTAGCTGAGCCAGGCCAGCTGCTTGCAGTATGCTGTTTGACTTTAGAGGTGGCTGCTAGCAGAGGGGGGTGGGAGGAAAGAGAGAGTCAGACGCGCACACACACACATATACATACGGAGACGCGCGCACACACATCCACACGCGCGCGCGAGGGGAGAACAAACAAACAAACGGCGGAGCCTTTCCTGCAGGGCGGATCTGTGCACAGACATTACATGGAGCTGCTTCCCCGAGCGGGCGGGCGCATGGGAAGCCTGCAAATCTATGCATCGCCGCCTTAGAGAGAGAGAGAGAGAGAGAGAGAGAGAGAGAGAGAGAGGGAAGAGGCGGCGGCGACAGGAGGAGGCAGGCGCACCGCCACTGACAGCGCGTAAGATCCACCGCTTGGACTCTCAGCTCACATTTTTCGTCTGCAACAATAACAGCGACCACGGGCGGCCGCCGAGGAGGAGGAACTGAGCATTCCGCATCGGGCTACTTGGAGGACTTTTATTTTCCATTCTTCTTGCTACGCTGATTCTTATATGCGCTTTCTTGAGCCTTTGGCACCCCCGAGAAGCTCTCCCTCGCGCGGATCCTCCCCCCACCCTTTTTTATTAAAAAGAAAGAGAGAGAAACCACACGCGTAAGAACAGCTGGAGTTTGGCTTCGTCTTTCCTCGTTTCCTTCGCGCCGTTTGGACCTTTTCGTGTGTGAACGTGGATGATCCGGAGCGGGGGGGGGGAAGAGAAGGAAGCGAAGCCACATTGCGTCGCCCCTTTTTCCTCTCCCGGGTCCCCGCCGGCCGGCCAGCCTGGGCTGTCCGAGCTCCGCCAAGGAGGACTGGAACTTTTTATTTTCAGCTCTCTGCCTGGGGCGAATGGTGGGAGTCTCCGGTCCTTTGCAATGTAAGTAACACCCACCCACCCACCCACCTACCTTACACCCCGACCGGCCAGCCGGCAGCAAGGCATGCGGAGGGACTAGGAATTGGCGCGCCACTAGATCCCGGAGCCGGATTGCGGGATGGGTTGGGTGGCGCGCAGCCTCGGTCCCCGGATTTCATCCCCCCTTTCTGCCCTTTACTTAGGCGGAATCCTGTGGTTGTTAACTAACCCGCTAACACGGCTTGGAGTTGCTGTTGCCGCGGTAGCAAACCGCGCAAAGGATAGGATTGCATGCGAAACCAAACCAAAACACCCCACGACTCTCAGCTCTCGATTTTTGCCCCTTTCCGAAAGTGACCAAAGAGCAAAAAGTTTTATGGGGAAAAATAAGCTCCGTCTGCAGCATCGGTTCGAATTCGAGTATAAGTCTCCCTGAGCTCAAGTGCTTAAATTTGAAATGGGCTCAGTTCAGTAACCTATCTTCCCCACCCAAAACGAGTGCGACCACCACAGTGCCTCTGAGCGCGTGCAGAGTGCTATTGTTTACTGCCGAGTAACCGCAACGACGTATCTGGGATGGGGATGCGCCAGGGCTTTTGATTCAGAAAACAGGTTTTCCAGGCTGGCATGAGATCTCCTTTTGCGAATTAACCCCTAGTCTTATCTCTGTTTCTTTTCTTTTTGTCCCTCTATTTCAAGATGATCCTTGCTCGATATGAGCTCATGTGATCAAGAGCGCTTGAAATGTAATGTTTTCAACCTAGACAGTATGGATCGAAACTGTAAATCACGGAAAGCGCTGTAGACATATTTTTCTCACAGATATATTTCAGGTAAAGGATATCCCATTTAATTTCTGTATAATCAAGTGCAGAATGAAACATGAACAAATCTTTGATCTCTGTATTGTCACTTTACTGTTACATATAACAATGATTAACAATAATTCGAGATCAGGAACTCCCAGATTTGTTTATTAATGTATGTCACTGGACATTTCAAAGATCTGATCTAGACTGTATTGAAGAGAACTTTAGCGTTTTGGTAAGTTTTGTAAACTTGTAGCAATCTCCTAAATACATTTACTTAGAAGTAAGACTCATTGAGTTCAATGGAGCTTTCTCCCAGGTAAGTATGTTTAGGATAGAATTTCAGCCTTAGCCCAAGGAGTCTTGGAATCAACACAATGAACAGGTCACAAAAAATAGGAAGCTTAGTTGACCACTTACTTTTTTCACTGGCTTGAAGTTTCATTGATTTTAATGTAATTTCAGTACTATGAGTGGTGTGTCACTGAATCTCCTGTAGTACCAAATTGTTTTGGAACGTCAAACTTCCTACTGTATTATTTAGAAATGGAAGTGGAATTTCTATTATGGACCATATGGACTCATTGAGGTTACCGAGCTACTAAATGCATACAATTTATGCTATGTAAGAGAAAAGCAGTCATTGCTACTACATTTTGAAATAGTGGAGGTTTTGTGTAATTTTTATGTCTGTCTGTCTGGAAGTAAGTCCTGCTGTGTCCAAGAGGGGCTTATGCCTAGGTAAAAGGTCTATCAGATTGCATCCTTACAGCACAATCCTGTGCATGTCTACTCAGGGAATTAGCTCAGCTGAGTTCAATGAGACTTGCTCCCAGGTGTTTATGTTTAGGATATTGCAGGCTAAGTCTCCCTGCGATTGAGGGCAAAGGCTCTAGGTAGTTTACAGTTCACATGCAGAAGGGCTCATGTTCAATTCCTTGCCTCTCCAGGTAGATTCTCTGTCTAAATACAGGAGAGCTGCTAGCAGTCAGTGTCAACAATATTGAACTAGGTATACCAGTAGCCTGACTCTTTATATGGCTGCTTCCTATAGTATATCTTGCAATGGGAGATTTCCTAGCAAATGTTATAATGTGGCCCACTTCCTTGATGGATTACTTCTGAGTCTTGGAATGCACTGCTTAGCTTTTGCTTCAGCAGAAATTCATGTACTTAATGTAACTATGACCCCTTTAACTTTTAACATTGCTTTCCCTAATTAATCTGTTCAGGCCCCAGACTTAAATGGCTGTCCACAGCTGCTGAAAATTGATTTTTCCCTTGATGGTGGTCTGAGTTGCTGACCAAATCAGATTTTCCCCCCTCCATCAGTTGTAGACCAACTTTAAATCCGTTTTGATATTCTGTATTAATATAATAATAAAAACCCAGACACACAAATACCCCTGACAAACAAAAATCTATGTGATCTGAAATCTGATCTCCGTGATGTTTGTGTTGTTATGGTGATAGTCTTAAAGTGCTCTTAAAAGTAAAATAGAAAACTTAAATTGGCATTTTTATTTCAGTGTCTTTATGGATTTAAGAATTTACCAAGAGACTTACCTTATGCTGACCTGATATATTATCAGTTTTTATTTTAATTTCTGGCTGGTTACACAGAGGATATGACACAGATGCAGATCTAACAATATTAGTCTCTAATGGTTGTGCCATGGTTCCCTTTTCAATTCTTTTTCAATTCCTTTGAGATTATTTCCTAAGGAAAGTGAACCAGCATGATTTTCAACAGCTGTGGAAACTCTTAGGAAATTTAGACTGCCTTCCCTACACAATCCGAGTGCTGGATTCTAAAAATCTGAAAATTATTTACTTAACAGTGTCCCTTAGAAAAATATCCAGCACAAAGTTTCTTGCATTCTAACAAACGACTTGCAAGCTGTTGTGTTAGCCAGCCATCTTTCTTAATTATTACTGCAAAACTTTTCTGGTCAGTGTATCAAATTTCATTGTGTATTTTTACTACCGTAGCACATGTTGAATTGGATTGGTGGATTCTCCCTCTTCCACCCCCCAACTTCCCCTCACCCGCCTTGGCATAAAACTGTAGAGCACTGTAAATTAAAACCAAAAAAAAAGTGCAAGTATAGATACCCCATGCCGATGACTTAATACAAAACCCAGCCTTCTTTCATGCTGTGATTATGAGAAATAAGACTTTTGTCTTCAAAACTCTTGCGAACGAGCTCACATTCCCTTTTGCAGTGGAATGCAGACTGCATTCTGGCAACTGCTTCTGCTCGCTATGTTTTGCTCTAGGAGTGTCCATCTTTTCTCTAAAATGCTTTTGTTTTAAAAGATTTATTTTTATACGCACTCCCTTGGTTAACCCAAACTGATGGGAACACTCCATCAAAGCATTGTGAGCATACACCATTGTCCGTGTGGCACTATGTCTTCTTAATACTTGAACTGCATGTACGCCTCTGCCAACATCATGCCTTGTGATTCTGTATAGAGAAGGAGGAGGAGGAGGAGGTTCCTCCACCTGAAGCCCTGGTCAGTGGCCAGCAAGCCCCCAGGCATTCTTCCCTGTCAACTCCTGTTTCTCGCCCTTCTGAAATGGAGCTCAGCTGACAAGCATTGAATGCAAAGCCTGCTGCACTAAGGCTGCATGGCGCTTTGCTAGCAAGGCGCTGTGAACAAAAATTGGCATCTGTGTAGTATTTGCATTGTGGACAGGAGGGGGAAGGGCTGCTACCATGGACGTTTTCATTGTTCAACTTTGTTTGCCGCAAGCTCGTTACTGTTAAAATATTTAGCTAATTGAAAAGCGACACAACTGTGTGTCAGTATCGTGCTCCCATTTTCGGGGGGAAATAAACACTTCCAACACTGCCACCTCCTTTGTCCTGTGCGAACTTAAGTTGACACTTGGCAATCAAAAAGCCTTATCAGCAGAAATAAAACAGGGACTTGCTCCGGGATGGGAACGTTTGTATCTGGTGGATTGGTTAAATCTGGATGAGGTGTTTTTTTAATAAAAAAAATGGTGCTTTTTCACTGAGTCTTGTCGATAGTTATAGGGCCCTTAGAAGTACACAGAAATCTAAGTATCGGTATTAAAATGTAAATGACCCCGTTTCTCACAAAATGATGGCCTCCAGTGCAAAATTTTCTTAACTCTCCACATTCCTTTTAACATGATCAGTGCTGCAGAGTCCAGGAAGACAAATGCGTGCAGATAGCAATGCAAAATTACTTCTTAACAGCAGCAAATGCACTGGGTGCACTGGTCACTGCAAATGGCAATGGTCATATTCCAATTCAAGTCTGCTTTTGTTTTAAGTTGAATATTATTCTAAAAGCAAATATTTTGAAGCAGAATGGCACTGAAAGGAAGCGCTCAGACAAATAAAAAGGAACACAGCTTTTAAAAGCGGTCTAAATTTAGAATGCACGATTAGCTTAATCTGAAAGACATTGACTTCCATCTTCATTAATATCTTTTCCACCACTGATAAGAAAGTTCTCAAATGATGTTTAAAGAGCAGTGGGTGTTTTATTAAAGTAAGCATGGGTTCACTATAATGGAGGTAATTGTGAGTGATAAGAACAGGGCAGGTTATCTGTATGTTGTTTAAACAGAAGCAGCTACTTTTGCATCATTCCCAGGAGCCATCTGCGCAAGGGGGGGGGTGTCACCTGTCTGTCCACCCTAATTATAGGGGGGTGGGAGGAGAAATAAAAATGGAGAGGTCTTTCTGGTAATGAAACCCATAGTGATTTTATTGTAAATGAGTCTTGTGTACAGAGGAAGATGCTAATTTTGAAAGGAAAACAAACTGCTATATTGGCTGCCATGCCCTGGCAGTTGTGAAACAGAATGGGAAGAAAGGGGAATGGGATGCTGAATTCGCACTGTAGTTTGAGTTGTGAGTGCTCAGTGGTAAAAAGTGGTCATTTGGGATTCATGTTTTTTTGTGCTCTTTTTGAGAACCTCTTATTCTAATTTTGAAAAAAAAGTATTTGCTTCAGTATACTGGGATACAGCTGGTATTTCTAGATTGGAGATAGTTATTTCATATAGCTATTTCTTTACATTTCCCATCTGACTTAGTAGTTTTGTTGCATATGTGTGCTAACCTTAAAGGAATTAAGAAGGTATTTTGCAAATAAAAGGTCACATGCATTTCTCCCACATCTGTTTATAGTAATTATGAACATAATTAGCATAAGAATTACAAGCGAAGTAATGACGAGCTGAGCTGAGCAGTGAGGTATTATAGTATAATGGTCATATGTTGGCATTCTCACATTATAACACACTAGAATTCACATATTCAATGCAAGAAAGGAAATGCTAGGTTTTGAAGCATTAAAACAGCTAAAAAAATCTCTCTGCCTGAGGCAGATGGACTTCCTTGCTTTATAAGGAGGTAACCCGTTATTAAGAGAGAATCAGCTGAAATTAAGATTTGTAGCCTCAAGCTTGGACTTTCAGACAGCTGTGATTATGAATGGTTCGTCTGTTACACATTTTTACTCTGACCACCGTGTATATTGCTTTCTTTAAAGCAAAAAAAGGGGGAGGGAGAGGTGGGCAGAACAAACATTTTCACAACAAATGATTTGTTCTAAAAACATGGCAGTTTTCTGTGAGATCTACCAGATAGGAAAGATTTAGATACTACAGTTCCTGTAATGTCTAAAATATATCTTAAATCTGGAGAATAAGTGCTAATATTTTGAGAAGACTCTCCTCCCCTCACCACCATAGGAAAACGTTCTGGAGACCTAGGGCCCAATCCATGGTAATTTTGCTTTACATCATGGCTGCACAGCTATGTCCTGTGGTGCATAGTTTGCATAGAATAGGCATAAGAGAAGTTTCTGGAAGATTCTGATTATTTAACTAACAACCCATCCTGTGCATTTTTACTTGAAGTAAGTCCACTGTGTTCAATAGGACTTACACTGCAGCCGAAGACCATCTGTGGATTCCACAGAAAGCATCCCTGATTTGTGCAGATTTGCTGCTGGAGCAAATGCACCCAGCTGAAGCAAATTGAGCATACTTTTCATTCTCTTTATAATGTATGCTTGATTTCTATCGAATATGGTTATCCATACATGACCATTATAGAAGGCGATGAGAAGGTGGGGGAAAGTTGCTTGCGTTTCGAGAATGAAACAATCTGTGTAGAGAACCAGACGTCACTTTAGATACATAACATTTTGCTCTTTCATCAGTGTACATTCAGACATCCTTTCTGACAGTGATTGTGCAGTTATTCACCTCAAATTTATTTGTAGCAAGTCAAAAAAGAGAAGTTATTGGGACTTGGTTCTGAGTAACTATGCTGAAGATCAATGTGTGATCACAGAACACTTAACGCAGAGCACATTTTGTTGGTATAAGCCTTGCGGTGTATTCTGAGGAATGAAGAATTAGAAAATAATATCTTGTGCTATGTCCCAATGATACCATGAGGTTTTCACATTATTGGATTAGTAGAGGATTTATGACAGAGTCGTCTTTATGTGGCATTTCATTACAGTGTCACAATTTCCACACATACACACTCACACACATACCCTTTCCTCTGGTGTTAAGATTCTGCTTTTGGCCTTTGTCATGTGTCAAGTCCTCTTCCATATATTCTTTGGTGGGGAAAGGAAGCATTTGGTCCAAGTGTATTGCTCTGGCTGCTATAGTTGCCCAGTATTCCCTCTTTTGATTTGTTGATCAGCAGTCATCCCAAGGGGAATAGACAATTTTCAAAGTAAATTAATATCATTACTATCATAGTCTTCTCAACATGGAAAGGTGTCATTCCGTGCTCTTTTACTTTTTAAGAAGAGCCCTGTGGATCACGTCAAACATCCATCTGCAGTGTAATCTTATATGTGCTTGCTCAGAAGTAAGCCTTATTGATTTCAGTGGAACTTCTGAAGAGACATGCTTTGGATGGTGCTGCTAGTTTTGCCTTCTTTCTCCAATCGCAGCAAACAGATACTCTCATTTTCCTACTCATATTGAAATACTGCCCCTCAATGAGGCCAAACTTAGATTCACAAAATGTTTAAGGGTCTGCATACCCCTGAATCCTCCCAGGAAAAAAGCACTGGCTAGAGGTATTCTAAGCACAGATGCGCCATTTAATTATCATGGACAATAACAATTTGTTAATGTTTCCTCCATGAATTTGGCTAATACGCTGGTGCCAGCATATTCAATGAATTATTTTCTTTATACTTGACTTGATTCTCCGTGGTTTCACTGGGTGAACTTAAAATAAGTCATGTGGGGTCTAGATTTCCAAGTCGCCAATTTAATGATAGAAACCTTATGTGGATAAAGAATAACTACAGTTCTTTTTAGATGCAGAAGTGGTGGATTAAAAAGTATGGCTCTCTTTTATTAAAGGTGTTTGCTAAGCTCACTAAATGCTTAAACAAACAGGGAACCCACAAATGTTCAAAAAAATGAAAGCAATACATTAGACATCACTTTAATTTATGAGATTGGACCAGGCAGATAATTGCCCTTTAATCTGTTTCCACATAAAAGAAATGGCTGAGGAAACTCTTTGCAAGAGGTTGGCGTGTGTGTTTGTATGTTGGTATATATTCACCTATTGACATGTTGAAGCCTTATGTATTCTAAGTAGATTTCAGCTGGTGGATCAGAACCCAAAATTGGGACATGTCACAGCCTCAGTGCCACTACCATTTTTCTGCCATCTTTTCAGTGGGTGGTTGCCTTTTAAGAAGGGCCAATCATGAGAGAGGAGAATGAAAGAGATAGAGGTGGATGCATAGGGTAAATTAACTGTGTCTCATGTTGCAGAATGTTAGGAGCTAAGGGGAGTCCCAAGTCTGACAGACTTGAAAACTTACTTTGATGTGTTCAGAATATTTCAGTTTTTCTTCATCAATTTTCAGAAGGTATGAGAAAACTGAGACGGTTAAGATTACACTTTTTAGAATGAGCAAGTTAAAGAGAGCCAAGTTACTTGGCCCGTTGGGCAGGTCTTAGTTTGGTCCAGATCAGGACAATTCAAATAATGGAGGTAAGAGCATAATCATCCATTGCATTTATATACCACCTTTCTGCCAAAGGCACCCAAAGAGATTTGCAATTTTAAAGGACTAAAAATCAAAATTCCTGGTTGCTGTAGGTTGTCAGGAAATGCACCAATAATGGACGGACTTTTTCTTAGGTTCTTCATCCCTCTCCATGTAACAAGGAGACATTTGAGCCTGCCCTGCAATGTGCTTCATAAAAGGGCCTACACTGAGGGAAGTATGAGTACAAATAAGTAATGGTTAGATGAACTTTGCTTGTTCTTGGCGGATCTTCATGGCCCATAATAATCTGGATGATACGTATTTTACCAAAGAAGAAGAAAGGAGAAGATAAAACCAGTAAACTGATCATGGAAATGAGAGAACCAAAGTTTTAATTTCTAGAACATTCTAGTCATGCAGCGGTAAAGGAAATCCACTTTCTATCTGGAATGCCATCATTGTCCTTGCTTCACATATTTGCATTTTGAGACCTGGCATTAAGAACTGAGGGGAAGCCTTGGCACAGATCAAACCTTTCCTTCAGGTATTCTATTCAGGCAGACTTGATTTTTAAAAATTTATTTATTTTTGAAAAAAAGAAGACGTATGGAAAATATCCCCTCGAGAAAGGGCCTTTGGCTTAATGGCAGTTTCCCAGGCCGGAAGATGGGTGCTTCCTTAGCAGGTGTGTCTGTGCATATATGTGCGCCAAAGTTGGGCTTTCCACCCCCATGAGGAGAAGTTTGCTCCCACCTCTAGGCGAGTGCCCCCTCCCTCCCTCCTTCTCCCTCTCTCTCTGTTTATTTTCCTGCTTCCATCTGGGCCATGCTGATATTGTAATCACCCTGATGCACATTGCCTCTCCTTCCCCCTCCTTTCTCTCACATACAATGTGCCATCCTGACAAGGCTTTTACTTCAGATAAGCTGCGATGTGTGTTTAATGAATACAAAGCCCTAGCTGCGCTGCTGCCTCGGCTCCTGCCTGTGCTCTCCTCAGCCAGAAGGTAATCTCCAAGCATTTTGAAAGTGGTGTTGCGGGAGCGGGGGAGAGAGATGCTTCTCCTTCCCTCCCTCCCTCCCTCCCTCCCTCCCTTTCTCAGCGCCCCCTCCCCATCTCCTCTAAATGATGCTGAAGTCGATAACAGCTCCGGAGAAGTGAAGATGTAACCTCTTATCTTGCTTCTCTTCTTAGCTGGTGGGGAATTTACATTTAAAGATTAGCCTGGAGTGAGAGAAAAGGGATCTGCCTTTTGTTGTGTGGGGTTATGAGGCATCTAACCTCACCTGGCCTGGCCTTGCAATCTCCCATCAGCTCAGTTATTCAAACAGGACTTGCAAAGGTGAGATTATTTTATCTCTCCTCTCTCTCTCCATCTCTCCCCCCACCCCCACCCCACCCTTATCTTTAATTGGTTTTAGTGTGGCTAGTCTGAATGGGTTTAGGAAGGGGTTTGGGGTTTGTTTTTTTGTTTAAAAAAATCCATGATACAGCAAAGGAAGTGTGGTTTTGTGGCAAATAGATTATTTATTTACTCGGCTTTAAAAGCATTAGATAGACAGAGAGGATGAACATCGTAACAATTTGATTACCTCTTTTATTGGGTGAGAATGGGTAGCAAATAGTCTCTGTGTGTAGGGGGGAGAAGGGAAGCTTTGAAAATGTCCATTGCTTTTAAAAAAAAAAGTTTCAGAAGGGTTTCATCCCTTTCCTTTTTATCCCACCTTTACTGAAGTTTCTGCATATGGATTATATTCTGAGTGTTTTGAGATAATGGTTCTCATAAAACAACAATAAGTGCAATTGGTAATGGGAGTCCAACGCATTAATCCCACTGAGTGCAATGGGACTTAAACTTCCTTGTAACAAATTCTTGGGATTGCAACCTCAGGGGATTTCTGGTTTGAATTTTATGCCAGAATTGTATGCATGACTATTTGTGAGAGGGATACTGTTAATTTCTTTATTTAGTGAAGGACTCGCTGTGCTTTCTGCTTAGCCTCTGTTTGGTTTTTTAGGTGATAGGACTTAAGTCCACAAATGCATGCTTTTTTATATTTTAAATTTTGATACAGTTCTTAGAATTCTTCAGAACAGGAAAGAATGATAAGCTGTTTTTTTCTAGGCAAGGGACAACTCAAACACCATCTGGAAGTAATTTTTTTAAAGTCCCCAATAAACCCCTCTGGCTTCAGAATACCCCAGTCCTAAGCACCGTTACTTGAAAGTCAGTTCTACTGAAATGGGCAGATCTTGCTTTAAACTCAATTTGTTTTTGTTTTGAGATATTAACACCTTCCTCTGGCTGCAGCGCTTGGCCAGGTGTTGGCATAACTGGATACAGAGATATGATCCAGTAGCTAAGAGTCTAATTAAAATTTGTGTAAAGCCAAGAGGGGCGGTAGGACATGTATCTGTGTTGACAACAGAAGATCAATAGCGTAAGACAATAGAGTCCCATTATTTTACTTCCATTGACTGAATATATTGACATTTCAGGTTTATGATTGCCTCACTGAACATGATGGAACACAAGTTCACAAACCAACAGGCAGAGTGCCACATATATTACTGTATGTCATATCTGCCTTCAAGCTACCTTATCACTGAAGCAGAATAGTAATGGATGGTTGCAGAACACTTGGGGAGGTTTAGCCTCTATCAGTTACAAAGCTGACATACAGCAGGTCTTGGGAGCATCTATAATTGCACCTAGAATTATGGTGGCCCATGTTTACCTGCTAGGGCTGCTGCAGTTTAGAGTTTAAGAGCTAAGAGCAGACAACATAATAAGGTACTTAGGTTTTCATATTTTATATGTGGGAGAAGACATTTGAAAGTTTCCCATGAGAACAGATTGGGCAACTATGCACAATTCCATTGGTGCTGAAGTGCCAAAGCACCTGCTAGAGATTCCTTGGATTTGTAGACTATGAGTGAATTCAAAAGCAAAGTTTAAATGAGATTTCTTTCTCCTGTCTTTCTGTATGCACACTGGATCAATTTCTGGTGGTAAAGAGGAGGCTGTGCATGGAAAGGATATTATGGGCTTGGGTTTTCTTCTTCTATTCTGACCATTAAATGGTACTGTGAGAGTTCTTACATATATTGAAGACCTATTGACCGTGAAATATATAGCAAGCCTTATTATCTCAAATTCTTTGAGATACTCTGTAAAATGGAACTGGCAGCACAATAAGACCCCATCAGTGTTAGGCAAGCATGGAGACAGAAATTAATTTAAAGCAGACAAAGAGCTAATATGAAAAGAGCCACTAGTGATTTAACCCATTCTAAAAGAAGTTTAATGAAAATATAAAATACATTTCAGAATATTGTACTGTAATAGTACAACAGTTGTGGTCAGGCAGTGGACTACTGATGCCCCCGTGAGATGGGAAGGAGAAAATGAGTCCTTCATCACATTTTCATGAAAATTTTAGGTTTCTGTTTGATCAGCAGGTGCTGTTGAGATGAAAGCCATGTGTAGATTTTCAGAAGGCCAAAAGTGTCAATTCAGAAAAGGAAAGTGATAAGAGAAAATGCAATCAGCTTTCCTGTTTTCAATTTGTGCAGGAATTGAAGAGCTGTTTTGTTAAACTGCTACATCTGCTCCAATATGAATATTGAACTACTTCCACTAAAAATAACACCCTATAATTTGCAAGCCACTGCAATCTTTTGTTAATGTGAGTGGGTTATTTGGGGGGGGGATCTGTTCTGAAAAATCTCTAGCTTTATGTGCAATTTTTTTTGTTTGCTGGCACTTTTATCTGGTGCAGGAAAAATGGTGTTAAGCAATTAGGACCTTAGCTCAGTGATAGACTATAAAAATGGTCTTTGTAGCTAAATATTAGTATACTATTTAGCAAATATTAATTGTGGGGAAAACAACTTTGCATTTTCCCACCTCAACACAATGCAGAGTCATAACCCCAGCATTTCTTGCTGATCTCAATGAAACCTTTATTCATTTTCTACTACTTTCCCACTCTGCAAAGAAAGACAGAGTACCCTGTTTCTTATTATACCAGCAAATCAAAATTTTAAGGTAATCAAGGGTATTTTAGTTAATAGGGCTTTCAGGGCAATTTTTCCCCATATTTAAATAAAATGATTAAATTATCCTTGAGTGTATTCATTAAAAGATGCTCTTCAGTAGTGTTGTTAATCAAGTTTTATGGAATGTGCAGGACACAAATTGTGGAAGGCAAGAGGGGGTTAGAAATTATGGAGTAGGCTAGGGAAATAGCTAGAAATTTATAAAAGCATATACTTTTTATTTTAAACCAGTGAAGGAAAAATATGTGTGTGATCTAAAACATATGGGAATACTTTGTGACTAGAAAAAGAAATAAAGACAAGACAAGACAGATAGACAGAAAGAAGGGGGAAAGGTACAATTAAGCAAAGATTGATTTTAATGCAGTTCTTGCTACTTGCATGATGGGTACAGAATCCCTGCTTAGAAGTAATTTTAAGATGTGCATTTTTCTGTGCCACTGTAGATGTGCTCCAAGTACAGACGTTTGTTAAAAAATAAAATGAAAAAGAAACTAAGGTAAAATGGGATGTTGAGTATTACTGAATTCAGTGGAACTTTGCACAAGTAAAGGCAAGATCTTTAGTTTTCTATGCATTTTTTATTTAGGTATCTGGAATGAAGTGTTTTAAAATAATAAAAAAAACACCCCATGAAAGCACATTATATTTTAAAGCAGCTTTTTGCAAATTTGCCTTTATAGGCAAGACTCCATCTAGTGGAGTGAATTTGCTTCGCCATCAGTAACAAGCACATTGGGCCATTGTTTGCTCCTTGATACTAGCAGTGTTAAAACTGTAAATTATTGGTTCTGATAGGTTATTCTCCATCACATCTTAGAAACTGGAAATGTTAACCACCACCTGAGAAAGTAGCTTCATGGCCTACATCTGTTGTGCAAAAACCTATAGTTAGCTCGGTGGCTATAGGAAGCTTCAATATGTCTGCCTGGCTGGATGTTAATATGCAATTTGCATAAGTACCAGTCATTACCACCAACCAGTTTCCCTTTGTGATTCACTTTATCTGAAGAGCTATAGCCTACATTTCTTGCCTGACTGATGATGACCGCACAGTCACCTCCCTAGGTGGTAGTTCAAATGTCATGTTTCAATTCCGTAGGTCAAAAGACTTTCCACAATGGTCTGTCTGACTGATGTTCTGTTTTCAATGTAACATTCACCTCATTTGCCTGGGAGCAGCAGGAGTCAAACTACTGTTTCACCACAAGGTTAGGTACATACACACAACTTAGGGTTACATCAAGCCTTTGCATTTCTGACATATGAACCTCCTGGCCATATTTTCCTTTTCCATTGGTTCAGTTGTGTTAAAGCAACAAGAACAACAACAAATCATTGGTTTCTACTTTAATATTCTGGTTAAATGTCTAACTGTATTGAAAATATTTAATCTGGTAATAAATTCAGATGTTGATGCTTGTGCTAGAGGAGAAGACCATGTACAGGAAATGGATATCGTTTATAATGCCCCATTTAAAAGATCTAAGGTAACATGGCTAGGAAAGTTCTTCCCTTGAGAGCCTGAAGACTGGAAGAAGTTTCCAGTCAGTTTGGGTAGCATTGGCCTAGATGGAATGTTGCATTGTGGGATGGGGCAGTACCTAAGAACAGAAAACTGCTATATACTGTAGACGGGTTTGGAACATAGAAAGTGAGACAGATCGGAACTACTCCAACGTGAGATACTTAGCATGCTACAAGATAGCCAGTTAAGATACTTCTGCAAAGGAAATTAGGAAAGAGTGCTGCAGTTGATTAAGAAAGCATGCTTGTAGAGACTTCCAGGTAGGATTGTTTGTCAAAGTGATTATGCTGCTCAGTTGCCAGAAACGTGATAGCATTGCCAAACATTTATGGACAATGGCACCAGGTTGTTGGTTAGTTCTTTTCTTTCTAAGCGAACTTGTACTGTTACTGGGGGGAAATGCAAAAAGTATTGCAGAAAGCCTGTCAGCAGATCAAGTATGGCATTAAGTTCCATAGATGAGAATTTAGGCACCTTTTAGGCATTACAATTGTGCTCTTTGAGAAAATGTTGAAGGAGGTTTAGTTCATGACCTAGTTATTCACTGAAAGCCTTCAACCTCCACCTCATATTGTATATTATTTTCTGAGGTAATGCAGGTTTTAAATGTACAGTGATATACTTAAACTCAAAGAATTAGTAAGCTACATTGATATTTCTCACATTAGTGCATTTCTTCTGCAAAATTGCAATAATTCAAATAAAGGCTAATTGTGTCAATGGAAGAACATTCTCCTCATGTCTTGCCCATATGATCTCTTTAATAGTTTTGTTGCATTTGTTAAAGTTGACTCTAGTGGAACAGGTATTTGAACAATGAGTTTTTCTCTCTTAAAAGTGAGAAAAGGTTGAAATCCTATGTATGTGGTACATGAAATCCCCCTTTGAATACAGTTAAACATACTTCTGATTAAACATGCATTAGATGCCACTATCAGTAAAGTATCCTGTTAACTGAAAAGCAAATGGTAGTGGTGCTTAGCTGGAGCTGCATTTCGCATGAAAATACTTGCAGAGAGTTGGCCATGTCAAGATATGTTTGGTTCAGTATTTTTGTTTTCTGACTTTGAAATTGCAACACTCCAATGCCAAGATATTCAGGTGGTAATCAGTGTGATAGTGCCAACTTGTTGTTCTGAATTTGTTTTGAAGTAGCTTCCTTAATGTATTTGTTAAATATTCAGAGGAAGGCAAATACTTCACACACACACACACACACACACACACACACAGCATCACGCATAATGCTAAGCTTTACTGTGAACTTGCAAACCACAAGTTTGGGTTCAGATGCAACACTAAGCTGAACTATGGTCTAGCTCACAGCAGCAGGACCAGAGGAGGAGACTTCTTTCTGGGAACCTGTACTACGCTCATTCATGCTAAGCCAGGGTGTGGCTTAGTGTTGCACCCCAACTGGGTGTCTGCCAGAATTCCGCTGTTATAGCTTTGCAAGTGGCCTTCTAAAAGTTCATTGAACATGGTTTTTGAACCACATAACCTCAAGTTAACATTGTGTTGCTTCTAATGGGGTCCCACTATTATGGTGAAAGTAGCAAAGTGGTGATGCCCTCATATACTCCAGCAGCTCCTTTCACCGATTCTGCTTCGCATTTGTGGGACATTTGAGGGAAGCCTCTTCAAAAAGTTGTTAGTTTTTGCACATGTGCAGTAGCTTCCCTTTCACCTTGGCTCCCCTCTCCAATAATTCCCTGTCCGGATAACACATGTTGCTGTAGATTTTTGAATTTCAGCAATTCTGGAGAGTGTCAATTGCACAGAGCTGTAGCTCACTGGTGGAACACCTGTTTGAAGATCCCAGATTCATTGCCTAACATCTCCAGGTTAAAAAGGATTAGGTTACCAGTGTGATGAAAAACACCCTTGCCTGAGAACTTGGAGAGCTGCGGCCAGCCACAATAAACAAGACTGAGCTAGATTGACAAATAGTTTGTGTGAAGCCGTTTCCTGTGTGAGAGTGGTGTCCAGAGAACAGGAGTGAGAACAGGAGAGTCACACATATGTGAGATGATAACATTTCTTATGGGCACAGGTTCTGGTCCTGTGCACTACTATGTTATCTCTTTGATGTATGTGCACTCTAAGGTACATGGGCCCTTCTCAGATAAGACCCATGCAAGATGAGTGAGACAAGTGTATTGAAGAAGTTGCCTGCAGGATTGTAGCTGTGGTTTCCCAGGTGGAAGGATTTCACGTGTGGAGCCTGCTAATTCTGTTGTAGCAAGCACAACTGTGTCTTGTGACACCTTAAAGACCCATATTACTGTATTTTTCCATGTTTTTTCCCCTTAAAAATAATGTGCAAAATTTTGGGGTGTCTTACACATCGATAGATCTTCCCCCATTTTCTTAAATGAGAATAGGGGGCGTCTTATACATGGGGGCGTCTTATAGATGGAAAAATACAGGAATTATGGCAGCATTTCTGTTTCACAGAGCCCAGGGATTCTGCAAAGCATTCCAAGGAGTCCCGCAAAGACAAAGTTGGAATGGTGGACAAGCACGCATAATGTGTGGTTTCCATTGAGCTGCAGCCGTGGGGATTAAATGCACTACTCAAGCCATTGTCCTGGGAATCCCTTCCCCTTCTTTCCTTCCCTTTACCATGATTTCCATGGTTAAGTCAATAGCAGTTGGCAGGTGATAGAGGGAGGGCAGTGTTGCTTATGCAACTTCCCAACGCTGCATGTTGCTGCTGACTACCAATAGGAAGTGGGGGCCAGGCAGTGGGAAACTTGGTGTGCACCCAATCTGCTGCTTCCATCCTTGCTTTGCCCCGCCCCATCGGTAATCAGCAGCATCATGTGGCATTGGGTAAGCAATTCTGCCCTGCCCACGTGTTCAAGCACTTGTCACGGGAATCCCTCTTCCCCAACCCAGAACCTTCTATTAAGCTGCAGCCTGGCAGCAATGGTTAAATATATGGTCAGATACAAACTGTCTCTCATTGGAGCCGAAGCCTTAACAGAGATTGACAGCAAAGTTTTTATAGGTCTCAAAGTTGCTGCTTTTAAATGTTACCTCCAGTACCGGATTTACGTATATGCTAAACAAGCTATAGCTTAGGGCCCCACTCTCTTGGGAGCCCCCCCAAAATTTAAAGGAAACAAAACTGGATGTACATTTCCAAAATATAAGATAAAAAACAAACAAAATGGCTTTAGATACCTATTAGGTTCATAAATTACCATATAGCATATATTTAGCACAAAAAACAGTGACAATTTGTTGAGAAAGGACAGCTGGACATACAAAGGGCCCCATTACCTTCGGTAGCAAACCTAAATCCGGCCCTGGTTACCTCTCTGACTGGCTCTCTTCCTTAATCTCCCCAAATTCCCACCTCCTCCCCACCCTGCTTTACAAAAAAAAATCTTTGTAAAATTTTTTACTGCAAGGATTCCACTGGAATTTTGTTTAAAGCGAAGGGTTCTGCCGCTGCAAAAAGTTTGAGACCTGCTGTATTGTGGCATAAGAGGACCAGAGCCCATTTTGTGGGCCAAAGCACATTTTCTCAGATCCATGAACTACAATCCTCTGTTGTTTGGTATATACCAGGTAAGGAGAGTAACAAGATGGATTAGACAGCTGGTGGCAATTCTGTGTGGCTCTCTCAACTTTACTTTATAAATCATGGCTCTACAGTCTTTGTTTTGTGTGTGACAGAGATGAGATCAGCTGACAATGACAGCAGCAGTGAGCAAACCGTGTTTGCAGCTGGGCAATTACAGAAGTCCATAAGATATGGGACTGTCGAGCATGAACACAGATGCCTTCAAAGTTCTGTTTTTCTTCTATGTGGAAGTCATGGGCATGGAACAGATGCCTTCAATTTGGAGAAACCAGCCTCTGGATATAATAGGTTCTCTCTTCTCTTTGTTCTCTAGGGACTGTCCCTCGTCAATGAAATTAGATGAGGGAGAGGGAGGAAAAAAGAAAGAAAATTGTGTGTGGAGGGTTCTTGTGTTTTCACTGTGATACATGATACTAAGCTATTTGTAAGCTAGAATGGCTTGTTATATTTAAAAGGTGCATCAGATTAATAGATGCACTTCATTATACAAATGAATAGATACAGTTGATTAAATTCTTATTTCCCCCCCATTTTGATTGATTTTGAACCACTGTTTTTTCTAGGTTAGTATCAAATTGACATGAGGGTGTGTGTGGCGTTTTCTCTTGTCACTGGGCTGCTTAGGGTTTCAGCTAGTCTTCAAGAATAGATGATATGCAATTTTAAATGTGAAAGCATGTCAATAAATTAATGTGTGGAAATAGTGTATGCCATTTTTCTCTCATTTCTTCTGAGATCTGGCAAGGTTATACGTGGGAACAGTTGCACAAAAATTCAAAGTCACATAATTTCTCCCTTGTAACATGTTGGCGGGATTGCTAAACAACAACAACAAAACTGCTAGGTTTCTTTGTCATTGTGAGTCTGAAGAAAGACATAAAAATGAGAAAGATGGATCTTTCTTTTTTAATGGAAAGTAGCATATTTTAACATTAGCTGCAATGTCAGATAAAATATTTGAAAAACAGTAAGCCAGTTATGTATGAGAGCAGGAAATAAGTATTCAACCCATTGATTCATGCACAATGCCACAATAATTTCATTGGAATTATCTGTTGATTTGCATGAACTTGAATAATTTTTTCATGGATTCTCCAAGCTGCAGTATGATTTAGTGAGACCTACAGTAGCTGTTCTTTTGTAAACTTGGCTTTTTCTCTCAGCTTATAAATATTAATTCATACCAAAGAGACAAGGTAGAACCTTTCTTCTTCCTAGAATTATCCTTAAACCCTTTGAAATGTTGTAATCCCCTTGTGTTGTTATATTTAGTTTATTCTCAGTTTAGCTCTTTAAATTACCAGTGGTGGTGGTTGAGTGAAGTTGGCTGTCCTCCAAACCAGATGATAAACTGGAGGTGTGATGTTTCATGTTATAATTGCTCACGGATGCTGAATCACTGTTCAGTAGAGAAGTGTGTTGCCAGCAAGCTTAGCGTATCTCTCTAGTGTCCCTGATTGGAGAGCTCTCTGAATTAAAGTTAATTTTTTAAAGTCTGGAGTATGAATTTAAGATTTTAAGATTCTAGCTTAATCTGCATATGTGTGTGTGTGTGTGTTTTGAAGGTTGTTTACAAATACAGTGGTACCTTGGGTTACAGACACTTCAGGTTACAGGCGCTTCAGGTTACAGACTCCGCTAACCCAGAAATAGTACCTCGGGTTAAGAACTTTGCTTCAGGATGAGAACAGAACTCGTGCTCTGGTGGCGCAGCAGCAGTGGGAAGCCACATTAGCTAAAGTGGTGCTTCAGGTTAAGAACAGTTTCAGGTTAAGAACGGACCTCCAGAACGAATTAAGTTCTTAACCCGAGGTAGCACTGTAATAATGACTTAGTTCCCCAGTTACATTACAGTACAGTGTATGGTGTGTTAGGGGAGAGGTAGCACTTCTGGTGGGGGACACATCATGCTCCTTTGGGGGCTGTTTGTCCACCTTTGCTCCCCACCCTGCACTCAGCTCTCACCTGCGGCTCCTAGAGGCTGTAAGCATATGACAGTGGCCACACTTCAGGAACAGCTTTGACTGGCCAGCTAAATCAGGGTAGGGTAGCCAATGGGTCTCAAACCTTTGGGGAGTTAGGGACTTCCCCTGTGTGTGAAGACAGCCCTTTGGCTATACACAACAAACTCTGATGGCTTGAGCAGATGAGACCAACAGTGGGTCCAATGGTCAAGAAGGCAGTTTCTGCATATGCTGTAGAGGGAAGTGAGGGGCAGATGGGGTTCGTCAACCTGGGAAAGTAGCCCATCTAGGAGAAGGAAAACTCTGATCCTAAACTTCTGCCTTGTGTCATATCTTTGGGAGAAGAAAAAGACTAAGGAGTAAACCTTACACAAATCTGGAGTGGAGTCCCATAGATGGTTGAATGGTGCTTTGTACGCCTCCTCCTGGCAACTCTTTCAGCCAAGCTGTGCCAAACATATTACTCTGCTTTTCTTCGGACCACAAGGCCGAGAGAGGGGTCTTGTCTGGGAAGCCTAGGACCTCCATACATACTGCACAGACTTGTGCCCTGGGGAGGTCATTCACCCCCAGAGGCGCACTCCATTGTCCTTTGAGACAGATGGATGCCAACAACAACAACACAGTTCTGAGGAAAACAGAAAAATTGGAATGTAATGGTTGGAGTTAGAGACTAGGACTGGGAAGACTCTGGTTCAAATTCTTGCAGTGTCATGAATTTCGTTGGGTAACTGTAGAGCAGTCAAATCCTGAAGTCAAATCTACTTCACAGGCTTCTTTTTTTGAGAATCAAATGTGGGAGGAGGGTAAAGAACAGTGGATGTGGCCTTGAGCCCCTTGGATAAAAGGCAGGAGATAAATAAATAATAAGGAGCCTAATTCTTGGTGGTTGTGAATTTCTTTCTTCACTACTTATTTTTCATTTTGCACCTGATTTACTCCGACTGCAAATCGTTCTTCTACTGCCAAACGTCCCTAGATAGCATCTCTCCAATTTGGTGCATGTTTTTGGCTTCTTTGAAATGCTGCTGTTTAGATAGTTCTCAAATTTTACTGGTTTAAATTGCTATGTACTTACAGTCTTGCATTTTTTTGCTACTGATAACTATTTCCAAACTAAATCAAATCACTAAATTATGTCAGCTAAATGTGCATTTTTCTTGGTCGTTTTCATATTTCAGAAAGGAAAGCTTTTCATGTGTTTAGGGAATTTTTTAATCATGATGTTTTTGTTAGCTAGCTAGTGTGGGTTTAACTATTATTATGAAATGCTTTTAATATATTTATAATTGCTTCTGCTAGTTCTCAGTATTGCGGTAGGGAATCCAATGGTTTTCCAGATGCTACTGGTCTACAAATCATCTCTGTACATTGGCCATGGTAGCTGAGGCTGATGGGAGTTGGAGTCCAACAAGATTTGGAAGGCCAGGGGTTTCCCATTCCTGGTGTATATTAACTTGCTCACTCTTCTTCTGAGCTGCATTGATCATCACCTGGAAATGTGGTGTGTAAATAAACTGATAATGATAACGATACCTTTATTTGAACCACAGAAATGGAGAAGTGCTCAAGAAGCAAGTTGAATTCTTTCAGCACTTTTGAGTCAGCTGTTCTAATTTAAATATATCAAGATGCAGGGCACTTTAAGCTTGCTTTCAGATCTTGAGATCATCTCTCAAACATTGTTCTTCACATTCTGTCCCACTCCTCCCCACCAGATCTGTGTAGAGGGACCAAGAAAGAGAAATTGGGGCAAATTCTTCCTTTCTTTGTTTGAGTTGGTGTGCCATTTCACTTTCTCTAAGGTTCCGCAAATTTTGGCTTGGTTTGTTAGCCAACCACTGTAACTTTCATAGTAGGCAGTGTAGCTTGGTTTTCTCAGTTTCTGCTTCGCAAATTAAGTGCATTCTTGTTGTACCTGCTGCTTGGCAAAGGGGGGATGTTACAGGAGAGGAATTGCAGGTGTGGGTCATGTTGATAGTAATCCCTTCTGATCTGGGATGCTGTGGTGGAGTCCTGGTGCATGCCATAGTCTGATCTGTGTTGAAAGAGAGAGCCTCTGCCTTCTTGTGTTGCCAGTGGCTTTTAACAATATGTTACTGCTCTGGAACTTCTGTTTTAGAAAGTGAAAACTGGGACTTGGCTATGCAGCTGCAAATAAAATATTTTAAGTGCAGTATACAACTGCACTTGTATGTGACACTAGATGACAATGGTGAGCCTTATGGAAAATTCAATGTGTTTTTAAAAAACACTTTTTTATATATATATAAAAAGGTTTTTATGTGTGTAGATTCCACCCTGGTTGCAGATCATTTGAAGTCTAGGCTGATAAAGAAGAATGAACATTCTGGAAGGTTTTCAGAGTTTGTTTTTGAAATATGTGCTATATAAGGAAGAGGCAGAAATAAGCAACTGTATCATTTGAACCAAGGTTGTTGAAGAGGAACACCCAAGAAGGTTTTTCAAAGCTATCCTTGTGGTGCTACATAAGAATGGGGTAGAAATGGGCAATAGACTCATTTAAGACCAAAAATTGTCTAATTACGGCTGCTGTCAGCGTTTCAGCCGAACCAAACCCCAGAGATTTAATGGGGGTTGGGGAACTCTCTGCTGCAAAGTCAGAAGCTGAAAGGCACATTTTCAGGGAGGGGGGAAAATGCATGGTAATCTAAGAGCTTTTTCCTCTCTCCCCCATTGCATGAAAAATCTTCTTTAAAAAATAGGGACTGGAAACGTTTCTGAGAATGATGCTACATGGCTCTGTAACATTATATGCAGTAGCATTTTGGAGAAGGGGGCGGTGGTGGCGGCTGCTCATTTTTCTATGTATTGTCTCTGCGACTCATTTCCCGGAACATTTCTGTACTCATTTTAAAAGCACATGGTAAGTGTCACACTTCTTAGCTGCTTGAAATGGCTTTTACCTTTTAAAAACACTTTTAGCAGGAAGAATAAAAACCCGTTCTAAAACGGGTTTACAAATTCCTTCCTTTCTTCAAATTCACAAGAGTTTCTCTCATAGATATGACCAATTATTATTATTATTATTTGTCATTGATGCTGGTGACATTTTGGCAATATATCTGGGGATTGGGTGGAAGAAACTCCCATGACTACGAAGGAATAGAGGAATTAGTAAAATCAGATGTTCATAAGATTCAGGATAAATATCTGCACCAGTGGTACAACAATATAAGAAACTGAACCTGGTGGATTACCATGGCATTTTCTTCTGCTTTTAATTAACCACACTTCTGTGTTACATCCAAACTCTAAACTGTGGCTAATCTTAACTACAGTTTGTTGAAACAAGCCAGATTGATGACTGAAGGTTTGAAACTGACTTCAGTTAAAATTAAATCATACAGAAGAAAATAACAAGCAAAAGCTTCTGATGTCCTTGTGTAGGAGAAGATGTGATCCTGAAGTCTGCTTAGGCCACAATTCTGCCTAAATTTCAGAATATGTGTATAACATTTACTTTATTTACTTAAAAAATTATGGCCATTAACTGTTCTTTGGTACCTGTTGGGTTCAAATAAAGAGTGATGCGCATATTGTGTTAATTACATGCCAGTAGAACTGGCGAAGAGCTGCACGTGTCTTCCTTCTGGTGTATTTCCCATGTGGTTCTCTGTTGCTGAACAAGTTGTGCACTCCTGCTAGAGGAAAAAGACTTAACTCCATGGTAATACAATCCTGTGTGTGCTTAGGTGATGAAGGGGTTCTTGGCAGTAACTAAGCAATACAGGAACTGGTAACTGCACTTGATTTTCTTTTATGTTGATTCTGATATGTGTAGTCTTTAGATCCTATTAAATTTTCTGAAAGATAAACTGCTGCAAGAGTGATTTGCCAGGCCCAGTGACTCCTCTTCTTAAAACCTTGGCTCAGCCGAGAATCTTGGAAGGGAGTGGAGGGGTGGAGATAAAAGTGCTTTGACTACAAGGTTAACTGATTTCAAATAGAAGGCTCTCTCGAGTTATTGCATTCTGCACAAAATAAATACATTTTGCATATGGTTAAGATTGATAAAAAAAATATTCTGTATGCCAGTGATTGCATTCCCATCTGTGATTAAGGGTTTCTGTCTCCATCTGGTTTTCACATTATATTTCTGTAACAAGAATCTTTTATATGGCAGAGTTCATTCGCTGTATTTTCTATTAGCTGCAGCTTGAACTACTGCATGGATCACAGATTTACACATATGGCTTTAATTACTTCATACCATTGAGAAAAAGTAATATTTGTTTGGGAATGTATGTTTTTCACTATTGCCATGGTTATGCAACATGATGAGCTTTTTAATGCCACTCTTCTGGAGAAATACAAATTGTTTAAGGCTTTCTGTTTCAAAAGGGGTAGTGAGGGAGCTTTCAGTCATCCTGTTAGTTGCAAGAGTTAATATGTTAGGCACACACACACACACACACACACACACACACATCATTTTTGTTGTCTAACTATTATGAGGTAAAATGAATGAAATGCAGATTGCCTTACAAATGGCTGCTGTATATCATATTATATTTAAAGGAGTTGTTAATTAAACTGTGGCTCTGCATACAGTTTACAAAATGGTGGAGAAATTCCACTCACTTAACATTGTCAGAGGTTTCTGTGAAAGGAGAAATGAGTGATTCAGATTATGTACTTTTCACTCAAGATAGATCAATATACTTTTAAGAGGGGGGAACCTTTCTATTTGGTACATATAATATTGTTTTGGACAATCCATCAACATGTCTCCTACAAAATCCCTTTTCCTTGCACAAATCTGTGAAATGCATGAAATTTCTTGCTAGGTCAAACAATGAGTGTTATCAAAGGTATTAGATGCAGACATCCTAAATTAATTTGCCTCATAATCCTATAAAATAACTATAGAAAATGACTAATGTTATAAGAAGATTATTTAAAGTATGAAAGTTGATCTTTTAGGTTTGCATAGATTGAAGAGGAAAATTTGGTAAATATTCACTAAGTTAAGCAAATCATTGCTATTTCCCAACTAACAGATTTTGTAAACTGTTTTTAAACATATAAAGGATATTTTATCAAATTGAAAACTTCAACATTTGGTGAACTTTGTCTTCAAAAAGCTGGACAGGAAGCTGCCCATAGTGTAGTCTCTGACAGGGTATATGCTTATTATGAAAATATGTTTACACTGGGCAAATAACATTCACCAGTAAACAAAGGTATTGCTGCTTCAGCCCAGCAAAATGAATTTGAAATAGCACATTGGACTGCATCTCATGTGGAACCAAGAAAACACATTGCTTTATGTAGCATTAGATTTCAGGATATCAATATTTTTGTTCTCCTCTATCCTGAAGTCCCAGGGCAGAATACTATCATGCCTTCCAGGCCCATCTTTATTTTTAGCTATATTTATTTACTGACTGTCATCTCTGCTCTAATTCACTAGACACTGATGTTTTATGGAATATATTTAGGCTGTATTTTTTCCCAAATGAGCACATGCTTTTGCATGTTCAGGATCTGCTTGGTGCAAGTTTATATGTTTATTTATTTAGGCTGCCCCATATCTGAAATACTTTTGCATTATAAGAGACACATGTAAGATCGGCTTAATGTGTGAGATACACACATTTTTTAAATTTAAAACTGGGTGAGAATTTGACTTCTAAACCTGAAAGGGAAAGAATAAGAGTTACTCAGGCCTAGAGTCAGCATGCGGCATCCTTGGGCCACTGTCAGGGCCCACTGTTGATGCCTTCCCTCCAGAAGAAGACCTCTGCTAGATCAGGCAAAGACCCATCTTGTCCAATACTCTGTTCTCACATGGCCAGCTAGATGCCCCTGGGAAGCCTATATGCCTGGGTTCCCCTTTATCATTTTGATTCCCATCAAGGCTCAGGAGCCATGCTTTGTTGGGGCATGATGGGGGATTTAACGGCTCCCAGCTGCCTGGTGCTTCTTCAGAGTGCTGTGGATGCTTCTTGCTGCTGTTACCGCCACCTCCAGACCAGCCTGCCAGGGTGGTGGATTGTACTTCACTGAGGTTGCCTTCAGACTGAAAGCTTCCTCTGGCATTCCCTATGTGTCTACCTAATGGGCTGTATCCAACTAAGTCCCCTGCTCAGTGCCTGAGGGCCCCAGTCCTGCTGCTCAACACCTGGCCCAGGGCAGAGCCTGATGGGCTCTATAAAGGACTGCTGTCACTGCTGCTGCTGGGCAGAGAGGGCTCCATTTTGTTTTGTTTGTTTTTTGTTTAAATTGCTGCTATTTTTTACCTATGTCATTTTAAACTGATATTAATGCTGTATTCTTAGTTTTAGATTTTTATTTATGTAGAAATTGTTTCCCGTTTGGTTGTGTATTCTTTTGATGTGGATATTTATTGTTTATGACTTTTGTAATTATGTAAATCTTGTTACACTGTAAGCCGCCTTGAGCATTGTTTTTTAACTGCGGAAAGGCGGCATACAAATGAAAAATGATGATGGTGATAAGTCAGTGTAGACCGTGGGTAGGCATTCCAAGGCCCAGGGGCCGGATCCGGCCCAATTGCCTTCTAAATCCGGCCTGCAGACAGTCTGGGAATCAGTGTGTTTTTACATGAGTAGAAGGTGTCCTTTAACTGAAAATGCATCTCTGGGTTATTTGTGGGGCCTGCCTGGTGTTTTTACATGAGCAGAATGTGTGCTTTTATTTAAAATGCATCTCTGGGTTATTTGTGAGGCATAGATATTCGTTCATCTTTATTTTCCCCCCAAAATATAGTCCGGTCCCCCCACAAGGTCTGAGGGAAAGTAGACCCAGTCCCCTGCTGAAAAAGTTTGCTGACCCCTGGTGTAGACCCACTTATGGTTACGTAACATAACACATACTTAACTTAAGCCCATTGGTTTCAGTAGGCCTATTTTAGTTATGATGTAGTTTTAGAATCACAGAATTATAGAGCTGGAAGGTATCGCAAGGGTCTTCTGGTCCAATCCCCTGCAATGCAGAAATCTCATCTAAAGCATCCATGACAGAGGGCCATCCGAGTTCTGCTTAAAAACTCCCAAGGAAGGAGAGTGCACAACTTCCCAAGGGAGAATGTTCCTCTGTCAAACAGCTCTTACAAATAGTTGGATGCAATCTATTTCTTAGACCAGGAGTGGGGAACGTTCAGCCCTCCAGATGTTGCAGAATTACAGTTCCCATCATCCCTGGCCATGCTTGCCAGAGCCAATGGGAGTTGTAGTTCAGCAACAGCTGGAGGGCCATAGCTTCCCCACTCCTGGGTTAGAATGAATGCACAATGCAATGGGAAGTGTCTACTGAAAGGGAATAATTCCACTGTGCTGCTGCATTGGAAGTGGTTAAATAATTCCATCAGGCCTGATAAAGAGACCCAGCATATTTGCCCTCCCTCAGCAGATGCTGTCTGGAAGGAGGCTAGTGAAGAGGAGGGATTCATGTAATAATGCAGCCTTTTCTTTTTGATGGGTGCTTTATTTTCCCTGGCATATTAAGGGTGCCCTGGCACACACTTCAGAATTCCTTGGCTATGGTATGCAAACCATGTTGAAGTAAATGGGATATTAGTACAGCAGCTCTTTGGAAACAGTTGCAGCTACAGAGATGGGCAGTACAATACTTTCAAAGTGGTTTAGAGCATTCAACTAGTTTAATTCCGTAGATGTTAATGGGAATATGTTTTATTGTATTTACTTATTATCGTAATAATCAGAAGATCCGTGGGGTTGGGGGTGTTACAGCAATATAAAATGCAGCACTAACAACAGTTGAAAACTATGTCTTGATGTGATTCATTTTATTTTAATCATGCTTCTTGAATGTGAGCACGAGGAGAAGTTTAAAAATACTTATGAATAAATAAATAATAGCATTATTGACCCAGGACTGGGTATGCTTCTTTTTAGTAGTTTGTGAATCCTGGGGGTTATTGGTAAAAATTCTGACCTTATATAAAACAACAGGAGGTAATATATGGGGGGGGGGGTAATACCATAGCTCAGTGGTAAAGAACAAGTTTGTATGCAGAAGGTTTGATGCCTGACTTCTTTAGTTAAAAATATTAGATAGTAGCCATAAGAACGATCTCTTCCTGATACTCTGGAGAGCCTAATGGAAATATAATCTGACCTGATACAAGTTACTTTCCTATGAACAATTGACCCAGTTAAGTGTTGATGTTTGACTTGTTTGTAATTCACAGTATATGCATTAGTTTCCCTCCTTCCCTCTGGGAATAATATTTAAAAAAAAAAAAAAAGAATTGGTTTTAAAATGCAATAATAAAGAAGTTACTTTAGGATTATAGTTACTACTTCTGTTACATATATAGATAGATAGCATGTCAATAAAGGGGCTTTGTGCTTCAAACTGGCTGTGATATGTGCGTGTTTTTTTCCCTTTTGTTGTTGTCAATAGAAAAGATTGATCTCTGGGCTGGTGAACGTAATATCTGTCCCAGTCAGAAAAGGAGAGGAAATTAGCAGGACGATTGGTGGAGAATGATATCTGTCAAAAGAAACACTTGGAGAGCACTGAGTTTAGTAATAGGTGACTGCCGGAAAAAAGGGAACTTTGAATTTTGCCAAGGTAAGGAACAGATTTGTAATTAACATGCTATTTATGAGAAAGAAATTAATTTGATTTATTGTGCCTTGTCCCTCTGTAACTGTGCTTTCAATCTTCTCCTTGTTATTCCATGTGCTTCCCATCCCTCCCTTGGAATCTAACCTTGTAGGGCTTTCAGATTTTGGATGGTTATGCATGAAGAACTTGTGGAGAGATGCCCTATTCATATTTATCTCAAAGCATGAAATGCCTAATTTGAGAGGAAGGGAGTAGATTTGTAACACACAAACACACACCCTTCCTGCCCCACCTCCAGCCCATCTTACAGCCACATTTTTGGATGTAAAAAATGAAATGTTGTCTGTTTTCATACAATATAATGTGCATAGGCCCAGTGGGTAGGAATCCCACCCTCTCTCTCCTTTCTGTTTTTGTAGCATCACAGTTGAGAGGCTACCATCATGGGTTGAACTGTGACATTGGTCCCATTGGTACAGAGGAAGGAAGGAAGGAAGAGAGGGAAGCAATATGCAATTCTTAGCAGAAAAGGTGGATTTTGAAGAGGGATTTGAAAGAAGTAAGGCACAGGGTGTTCTGCGATGTTCTGCCTGTGGAGTAGCAAGGAAGAAAGGTCTTTAGAGAAGCAGGAGACAGTTGGCACAACCTTTAGCATAGACTTTATTGCCAACACTACAAAGATCCAACATTGCAAAAGCAGGCACCTGCTTACACGGTGGGGGTCCTCTACCTTCTATCTCCCCTGTTGTCCACCCTCCCCCCCCCCCACTCACAATATGCTCCTGGAAGACCCATTGGAACATGTATTGGGTGTGTGCAAGAAAGTCCCATTTCACAAGTGAGTGGACATCATTGAATGCCATTCAGGGTAAATACAGAGGTGGGGCAGGTACAGCTGAGAGAGGCTGCAAGATAAGGTGCCCCAATCCCATTGCATATACAGATTTGGCAAGCTTTGAGGTACATATGAGTAGTTATTTAATACTTATGTCACAGTCCACTTACCCAGAAACAAATCTAATGAGACCAATGCAGATTAAGAGGCTTAAGGACTGTGGGGCTATGTCCACTTTGCATTTAAGGCTGTTGGTGTGGGGGGTTGGATGGTGTTCCTGACAGTATTACAGTATGTGGGTTTATCTGAATGACTGAATATTTCAAGTGAGTCGAAAGGTTAACTATATTTTGAACCTATGTTTTGATCTATACTTACGTGTGTGTATATAAAGTACAAAGGGTATGTCCATTACAGATGAAAGCCGCAATAGATTCAAATATTTTTGGAGGCAGTCCATGAAAAACTGTAGCTATTTCCTGCCATTCTGATCTCTTCAAGCTATGAACACTATATTTGCTTGTAGCTCTGCCCAGAGTCATTTTTCATGCCTATTTCATATGGGAGCAGCTGTTACTAACACTTCAGCTTACTGGAAGTTTCACCATCTTACTGGAATGCTTTTCAGTTCCCTTGAAACTCCCACAGATGGTTCACCTAATGGGACCTTGTTGCATGTCAGGAACTGTAGGAAACTTACACCCAATCTAACTCAGTATTGTTGGCACTGATTGACAGCGGTTCCAGAAAGAGAATATTTCCCAGGCCTACCCGGAGATGCTGGGGACTAAATCTGTGACCTGTGTTCCACCAATGAGCTATGATTCTTTTCCAAAGTTCATAATCTGCCTCTTCGTTCCATCAAGGTATTTAAAAATACCTAGCGGATGGCGGTCATTTTTCATTTTTAGAACGTGTCCTAGCAAACTAGTGCAGCCTTCAGAAAGGCCTGAGAACTTTGAGAACATCTGGTACAGCCCTTTGTGTTTCATGACTCAACCAGACCCGCTGTAAGAAAGTGTTTTTTAAAGTCCCATTTACTTCTGTGGGAGTGTTAAGCACACGCTTTGCTTTTTCCCACCATAATAAATGTGTTTTAAATGAGTACCTCTCATTGGATTATAATAGGTAGTAGATCACTAAGTTCTGAAAGACAGACCAATAAAATCTGAATCCTAAAAGCATCTGCTGATTTCTAAGCATGTGCATTCAGTGTCCAGGTTGAAAATTTGGCCACCGATCTTGAACTGAATTGAAATTTTGTCAAGCAAATTAAGAGGCAATGCTGTCAGGCACTTTCTGGAGCCCTAATAGCTGCATTGGGGGGGGGGAGTCATGTGATAACAATGCATGCAGCAACCTTCTTCCAAGTTCAGTGGAATAGATCCTTTGCGTTTTTAAAAAAGTTGCCCTTTCAAACGGTATGGTTAAGGGTCAGATTTTATCTGCTTGCTAATGAAAAACAGACACAAAGCTAGACTGAAATGTCAGTGTTTCCTCCTACCCCAGCATGAGAGATACCGGTATGTAGCAAAGTTATATAAGGTGGTCTGTCGATGGTCAAAAAATTTTTTCTTCTATTTGTTACCAAAATACATTGGTAAAATACAGGCAGTTGCCACTAATACTGACCTACTGCTCCCAGCACATGTGACTGCAGTCATAAATATCAGTAATAATG
The DNA here is from genome assembly GCF_964188315.1 of Podarcis muralis. NCBI lineage: Eukaryota > Metazoa > Chordata > Lepidosauria > Squamata > Lacertidae > Podarcis > Podarcis muralis. The sequence goes on from NC_135662.1 coordinate 26,517,387, forward strand.
CCTTGGGTTGGAAATGGGAAAGGCTTCCACATCTGCTTATCTAAAGATGACAATAAAAAGCAGCCTATATTTGAAGGACCAGGAAGACCTAGGGTTAAAATCCCCACCCAACCATGAAGTTCACTAGGTGACCTTGGGCTCAGCGTTCAAACTCCCACCTACCTTACGTTGCCCTGAGCACTTTGGAGGGAGGGCCATTTACAAATGTAATAATGACTAATTTGCAAAAGAAGAGGAAGGTGTAAAATACCAGTATAGGCTGTATTGTAATAATGGTGTTTTGCAGTGTTATTTTTCTAGAAAAAGGGGTGGCGGAACTCACCACAAACACCTCCTTCATTCTCTTAGAATGGCAATGGCACCCATCTGAGAGGTGCTGGAGTTCCAGTGAGTTCTGGCTGGGAAAAAAGCCATGGTGCTTCATATTAATTACCAGAGTGTCTTGTTTACTACATTTGCTAGCCTGCCTTTCCTCCAAAAAAACACAAGGTGGTGTACATGGTTCTCGCCGGCTTTCAGCATCACACCAACCCTGTGAAGTATCTTAAGCTAGGCAGAGTTTGGCCAAGGTCAAAAAGTGGGCTCCATGGGTGTGTGGAGATTTGAACATGGCTGCCTCTGGTTCTAGTTCAGTCCTCTAACAGCTACAATGCATTGGCTTTCATTGGTATATAAATACTTTAAATCAAATCAAATAAATATGGGTCAGACAGATTTAGTATCCAAAAGCTGTAATTTGCAGAGCTGCAAACTACCTAAACATACTGGCAAATTTGTTAGGAAAGGAAATAAATACATCTGCAAGATATCCAAAATAGGACCCAAAATGCAACCAGCCAGGCAGCCATAGCTGAGTTGTGGCATATGCTAATAGGCGTATGGAATTCTAATTACACAGCAAGAAACAGGGAACATGCCCCTAGAGGGAGAGAGTATCTCCATCCTGCCAATTTGCTCACTTCTACACCTTCCCTTCCATAATGTGGAGTAAGCTGGAAATATGTTAAGTGAGCTAGAACCTGGGAGACAAAGTTTAGAAGCCTCAGCGTCACCTTCGGCCAGTGATTGTCTCTCATCCTAATCTACCTCACAGGGTTGTTGAGGATAATGGTGGAGGGACGAAAGTGCAGTTATTAATCCCCCCGATCCCCCATCATTTCTTTAACAAAGTGAAGCTTTCCTAATCTTAACAGTCAGATTACCGGTAACCAAAATATAAGGCATCCATTTGCTAGAATGCATTAAGATAATATTTAGAAAGCAACCAGCCCTCTCCCGCAAAAAATTAATTCTTCCTTACCTTAAAACATTATTCTGAGAGCCAGCCCACATAGAAGGGGCTTACAGTGCTTTATTTAGTTAGCACCTATGGTAAATAAATACCAGTTGCTTCTTGGTGAATCCATGATATCATCAGTGTTAATCGTATGCAAAGAAAATTCACCATGTTTACTGCCCATAGGAGTCTTTGGAAATTATATCTGTTCTGACTACTGGAGGTAATAATCTCCCCTTTGTTTTCTGAGCTTTAAAGCAGATGCTGTCCCCATACTTTTGTTGAGTTTAGTGTACATTCCTAGATTCCTTTTCCTTAAGCCTTGATTCCTTACTTCTTCTGTTATCAAGGAGTCATTTCTTTGTTGTGTGACTACTGTTGAAAGATTTTTTATCGATAAGAGACGTTTAAGGGTATTTTGGGGTGTTTAGATATGGAATTGTCATCAGCTCTCCTATAGCTAGAATTCTCTCCCCCCAATCATGTGAGAAATGATTGTGGCTTTCTGGCATTATGTTAATTGTTGGTGTGAGTTACATTAATGAATCACCAAAATGGATGACGAAAAAATAAACATGCAGGTTATTTTGCATGTTGAAAGAAAAGCAGTATTTTTAGGGTAGTTCACACACTATACATTCAACCCTGCTGAAGCTCAACACTTTTAAATGCAATAGATTTCCATGGGAGAGATATATGGGTACATAGGTGTTTGACTCCACACTGAAACCAGTGGGACTTAAAAGCACTTAACTTTGGCAACATGTTTATCTCTGTTCAGTGTTTCTTGGGTGTATGAATCTCCCTCATCTCTTTTCTTCCTCATTCCTTCCCTGATTCCCCTGACCATATATTCAGACTGAAGAAGAAGAAAAAACTACTGCAAACTAGTCTGCACAGTTCAGCTGAAATGGTAGACAAGCCTTCTTCAGCCTAGTACCATCTTGATAGTTTGGACTCTATCTGTCTTCAATCTGGCCTGTGGTCAGGGCTGATGGGAGTTGTAGCATACAAGGCTAGCAAATGCTGTGATAGACTATGGATTAACAAGAACCAGTAGTCCATGAAAGAACTGGAGTGTGCAGGGGGAGTAAGAAGAAGGGAGTTTATAAGCCCACGGCTTGTCCATGTAACAACAAACCATGGTTTGGTGTTACATCTGAACTGAATCATATTGTGCATACTCCCTGTTGGTGTGCTCTTTGTTTATTTCAGGTGCATCCCACTATTATTTTTGGAAGCTCTGAGTTTGGATAGCATTGTGTTGAAGTATTGAACAGTTTAACATCAAAAATATAAAAGCATTTTAGAGACATTTGTCTAATTAACAGCTACAGGAATGTATAGAAAATTAGAAGTTCTGTGCACAATTGATTTTTGGCTCACAAAGAACACATTTTGTCTGAGTAAGCCAGGTTGATTTGGAACAATTAAGAGAGGTGACCATTCTGTTCAGTTTCCTGTTTGAGCCTATAAGAAAATGCTGGGCAGGATTCCAGATTTAGAAAAACAACAAAATAGAATAAAGACGATGTAAAATGTAGGCGAAATTACAGAGGAAGAAAATAATTCCATTTGGAAAGCAATTACCTTGGAAAGGGCAAAGGAGAGTCAATAAAAAACTGGAAAAGTTTTCGCTATCTGTTACTCTGTTATAACAAATCTTGAATTCACTTTGACCTCTTAATAGCTTTAGAGTTTAAAGTAAATTAAAAGAGTATCAACAATCTCTTTAAACATATCCCCTTACAGGAATTAACTTGAGCCTCTTCCATACACATGTCCAATGCGTAGAAGGGACAGCTGGACCAGGAAGGAGTTGCAAAATCTGCTAGCCACACCCTTGAATATTTTATTTATTTTTATTAAATTTGTATACCACCCATCATCCTCACATCTCAGGGTGGTTCACAACATAAAAATACAATATAAAAGCAACAAACAAACAAAAAACCCACAAGCCCTTAACCCCTCCCCACCCCCTCCCTCGAACACATTTTAAGGGGGTATAAGATGTTAATTAGCCAAAGGCCTGGTTTTGTAGAGGAATGTTTTTGCCTGGCGCCTAAAGGTGCATAATGAAGGCATCAGCCAAACCTCATTAAGAGGTGTTGTTGTTGTTTAGTCGTTTAGTATTGTCCGACTCTTCATGACCCCATGGACCAGAGCACGCCAGGCACTTCTGTCTTCCACTGCCTCCCGCAGTTTGGTCAGACTCATGTTTGTAGCTTCGAGAACACTGTCCAACCATCTCGCCCTCTGTCGTCCCCTTCTCCTTGTGCCCTCCATCTTTCCCAACATCAGGGTCTTTTCCAGGGAGTCTTCTCTTCTCATGAGGTGGCCAAAGTATTGGAGCCTCAGCTTCAGGATCTGTCCTTCCAGTGAGCACTCAGGGCTGATTTCCTGAAGAATGGATAGGTTTGTTCTTCTTGCAGTCCATGGGACTCTCAAGAGTCTCCTCCGGCACCATAATTCAAAAGCATCAATTCTTCGGCGATCAGCCTTCTTTATGGTCCAGCTCTCACTTCCATACATCACTACTGGGAAAACTATAGATTTTACTATACAGACCTTTAAGAGGAGCATCCCACAAATTCTACAAATACTGATGCCCCTGCTGACTATCCCCCTGGTGGCCCTGTGGTTTGCCATCATTCTTAGAGTATCTCCACACAAATGGGGATCCACATGGCTAGTGAGTGTGATCCTAAAAATAAGAACACAAAGCCAGTGGCTTATCCACTCCACATCACAATGGCCAAAAGGATGCCTATGAGAAGCTCACAAGTGGAGCCTTAATGTGATAGTACTCTTCTCACTTGTGGTTTCCAGCCAGTGGTATTCAAAGGCATGCTGCTTCCCCCAGTGGAGGTCAAATACAGCCATTGTAGCTAGCAGCCAGTGATAGCCTTAACGTCCCTGCATTTCTCTAATCTTCTTTTAAAGTCATCCAAGCTGGTGGCTATCCCTACCTCTTGTGGCAGCTGATGTGGCACAAGCAGATGCTTCTGAATAGCAAACTACAACATACATTAATTGCATGGTTGCAATTAAAAAGCAGTAGCTGTGGGGGAGATCAGAATTGGGACCATGAGGAGGGGGGCTTAAACTTCCTTCCCAACTAAAATAGCCTCCGCTAAACTATTTGTCCCAGGAAGAAAACTGCTAGTAGTTGGTGGTGGTGGGTTTTTGTTGTTGGGACAATGATGGAACGACGGAAGGAGAGCTTAAATACAGCTCACTGCAACCCCAATCATTTGCTTCAATCATGCATTTAATGTGGCTCTTGGTTTCACTCTTTGAGGCTGTGAATTTGTTCCTTCTGTTATCAACATTGTTGTGGGCAAGGAAGCCCAGACACTGTTAGCAACAGTTGCTTATTATTATGTACAATCTCTCCCAGGATGTTGTGTGACTGCAGTGGTCTATCCAAAAAATAAAATAAATAAAATAAAATAAAAGGAAGCATGACTCCCTTTGGTACATAAGAGACAACTGGCTTTAGAGGTTATTGATTAAAGCCAGGTAGGGAATTCCCTTGCCTTCTCTCCTTGCATTTGCTTACAGATAACTGTGCTTATTGTATGATTTTGAACATCCAACTTTATGAGAAGCCCTTTTATTGTTGAAGATACTGTGCTGTAATGGAAATCCCAGTGTTGACACAGTTACTTGTCCTGTGAAGGTGAAAAGAAAGCTTCTAATTATCCAAGTGCTCTTTTTCAACTTCTTACCTAGCTGGCTGATCTTTTTGTGTTTTGAATGAGCAGGTACATACCCTCCCCCGTGACAATGCACCACATGAAGGCCATAATAATCCAGGCTTGAGCCATACAATTCTTCCCCCTGCACATGGAGGCCACAAGCATCAGGATCTGACCTGATTAATGCAGTTCTTCCCCTTCTGTAAAAAGGAAGGGAAGGTGGCACACATTGGGCCCTCACAGGCTAATAATAATAACAATAATTTTATTTATACCCCGGCCGAGACCAGGCTCAGGGCGGCTAACACCAAACATATAAAACATTAAAAACACAAAATCAAACAATTAGTTTAAAATACAATTCAAATCACATTTAAAATCAAAATTAAATTAAGTGAGAACCCATGAATCATAACCATAGGGGTTAGGAATTAAAAGAATTTGCATAGAAAGACTGTGACGCAGGCCACATAAGGTTCACAGTTGTCTTCTGCCAACACAATGGAATCAAGGTAAGATGGGCCTCAGCTGGCTTATGAGGTTGTTAGTACAGTACCATTGGGTAAGAATGGCTGCCTCAACCATTCCTTTGTTAGGCAGATTTGCTGGTTGCTGCTATTTCATCAGTGGGGCTAACAGGAAATGGCTTCCTCATAGATGGAATCTCTTTACATACCCTCCATCATTTCTGCGATAAAAATAGGGACACCCTCTTCCATACCCTCCAACATTTCTCCAATTTAAAATAGGGACATTCAGTGCTATTTTTCTAGAAAAATAGGTGCCAGTACTCACCATAAACGCCTCCTTTGTTCCCTTATAATGGCAATGGTGCCTACCTGAGAGGTGCCGGAACAGTGTTCTGGTGAGTTCCAGCTGAAAAAAGCCCTGGTGACATCCTATTCCATACCCTCCAACATTTATCTGATGAAATAAGGACATCCTAAGGAAAAGTGGGACATTCCAGGATCAAATCAGAAACCGTGATAGCTTCTGTAAATCTGGGACTATCCCTGGAAAATAGGGACACTTGGAGGGTCTGTCTTTGTATCTTAGAAGGAGACAGCCATCCAAGCTTGGAGAAGATCCCTTCTAGATGAGGGAAAGGAGAGAAGGGATAGAGGGACATTAGGAGAATTAGAAGCAGAAAGAATGGGCTTCCAGGTGAAACAAGTGTGCAGCTGCCTTGAAGGAGCACTTGTTTGCCTCTCCTCATGTTCTGCTTGTATATTTGTAAATAAAGCAAATATGACAAAGACTCTGTAACTCTCCAGTCCTCTCCTATCCGCAGGAAACTAAACTCGGCAACACCATCTCTGGAACATCACACCACTTGGGGAAGTGGGGTGCATTTAACAATAGATATTGAATACAATAAAACCTGTCTTTGGAACATTTGTAGCTATCATTACCAATAAATGAGATATGTGGTGGGTGAGCATTGCAACTTTTAGAATAAAATATATTTTAAGTCAGCCTAAAATTTATCTTTTTAGAGGGATTCTTGTGTGTGTGACAGAGAGAAAGAGCATTTTCTGTTTGGTAATCTACTAAGGGTCTGATAACATTAATGGGCTTTGCCTCACACAGAGTTCTGAGTATATTGTACCACTGCTCGCTGATCCCAGGTCAGTGTGATGCGTGAAATCAATTTATTTGAATCTCTTTGCCTCTATAGGAATTTGGCAGCATGCCAGTTGTTTTCATTTAATGTTCTTTGTGTTGAACACAGACAAGCAAGCTTGCTTTTGTACTCTTCCTTCTCTTGTCTTTCAGCCCATGTTCCCTTCTGCAGATTCTTGAGACAAAGAAGAATACGTTACTTAGCTTTTATTTTTATTTTTATTTTTATTTATTTTAAAAGCACCCTATTTTGTTTCAGATGGCATCTTAAACAGGAAATTAGGTCAATTGCAAAGCTGTCCCTGTGTTTGCTTCGACATTGCTTTGCAAGTCATATGTTGCATTTCAAAGCATTCAGAAGTTGTTAGTGTTGTGGGTGAGGGTTGAAGCTGATTTTTAAAAAAATATTGAGCGGCAGAGGGAAATTGAACAAAGGGAGAGAAAACTCTACAGTACCACCATAGCTGACTTCCTATTGTTTCTCCAGTAACAAGACGGCTTGCAATACAGTATCAGAATGTTAGTTTTGCAATACTTCTTACAGAGGCAGGTGTGTTGCAGAAAGCCATTATGGCATCCATTGATGTTAATTCATTGCTTACTTATTAGATACATAATATATAACCTACCCCAAGTTGCTTCAATAGCTGGCAACATTTTGCAGAATGTCTAACAAAGAACAATCATCCTTGCTTCTCTACCTCCACCCCAATTTCTTTTTAAACAAAAGATTGTAAGGCTGCTTATACAGTGCAAGCAATTGTACTTAAATATGAGAAAACATGCTACTTGAAAAATTGGCTATTACTTTAAGAGACTTGTTTCAAGGAGGGTGGAAGGGGGCGGGGAGGAAGAAGGAGCACATAGAGAAGATTCTGTTGATGCTCCAGGCAGTTCTTGCGGAAGTTGATATGCAGAACTATGGAGCCACACCACCGGGGTCAGGCTCGTACCATCAGACCCTGCTTCCTTGTTTAATTACCTGAAGAGCAAAACATCCAATCTGGAAGTGTGTGAAAGTCCAGTATCTCTAGCTGCAGTTTGCTGCTCTGACATCCTGCAAAGCCAACCCTGTCTGTCCACAAACGTCAGGGCCGGTTCCTGACAGTCGGCTATCTCTGCCCGGCCTGGGTTCCTTTCATTCAGGAGGTATTGTGTACAAGAGGGTTTGGTCAGGAATGTGAGGTTCCTGCCGGTGCTGTTCTCCCAGTCCTGACAACGCTGGCATAAAGGCTGGGGATTTTTTTTTCCCTTTCAAAAAAAGGAAAAAAAGGTGGCTGTTTTTTATTTCCCTTTATAAAACTGGCATTGATGTATTGTTCACTTACATGTTAACTGGCCTGCTTCTGGGACTGAAGTGTTCCATTTTGGTTTAGATAATCTTATGTTGATCTTTCTGTGAACTTTCTAAAGGAAATAATTTGGTGGTGGTGGATAAAATAAAAGTTAAAACCATCTATAAACTGACTAGTTTGCCCTGGATTACATGGTTCAGGGTGTGAGAGCAGGTTTTGTCTTGAAAGAGAGGGCTGGGAAATCTCAGTAACTTACCAACAAAATACAAATAAGCTTACATAAGGGGAAGCTCAGTGGTATATCACCTGCTTTGCATGAAGAAAATCTCAGGCTAAATCTTTGGCATCACCAGGTACAGCTGGAAGAATCATAGAATTATATAATTGGAAGGGACCACGTATGTCATTTATCATCATCATCATTATTGAATGTATATACCACCCTATACCTGTAGGTCTCAGGACGGTCCACAGAATAAAATCAGAATATAAAACCACAAAATTCGTATTAAAAATAAAAACAGCAATAGCCCAATCACACCCCCACATACCCCAACACACATTTTAAAAGGTCATAGGATGTCAATCAAATCAACCATAGGCCTGGTTAAAAAGGACCGTTTTTGCCTGGCGCCTAAAGGTGTATAATGAAGGCCCCAGGTGAACTTCTCTGGGGAGAGCATTCCACAGACGAGGAGCCACTGCAGAAAAGGCCCGACCCACTGCAATGCAGGAATCTTTTTGCCCAATGTGGGGCTTGAACCCACAGCCCTGAGATTAAGAGTCTCATGCTCTACCTACTGAGCTATGCCTGAAACCCTGGAGAGCCACTGCCACTCAGTGTAGACCATACTGAGCTAGATGGATTAATGGCCTAATTCAGTTTAAGGCTGCTGCTTATGTTTCTATGTATAGCAAGTAGTGTAAACATCTGTTCAACCTTTAATTAAGTATGGTACATATATTAGGTACATTAAGGATGCTTCCACACTAGTGCTTATTGTGGGGTAGGTCATCCTCATACATGCAGGTCTTTTGCAATGTCCACATGACATCACTGTCCCCAAAATTACAGCCCATATATCCCTCCCTATATTTGATCCAGATTTACCAGGTTCAGATTTCTGGGGAAATCCAGTAAGTTTTTTGTTTAAAAACATCCTGTTCCAACGCCCCATTTGCAACATCTCAATGATCCATTTCCAGTATTAAGCACCTACCTAGAAGCACCCGAACATAACTGTCCAGTTCTTGGGGCCATGTTCAAGAAACTTTTTAAAGAGTTCTTAGTAGAAAGAGGGTGGCAGATACAGCGGAATTCTTCAAGACTTTTTATCAGAGATGCAAAAGGTGATGGGAACTAGGATGAAAGATAGGGAGGGGGAAGCTGGTAGAAATTAGTCTGGAGAAGGTTCTGGGTCCACCAGGAGCTGAGGAAGGGGACTGGAGAAAGTTGCTTTTGGTGGCAAGGTGGCAGTCAAGGAAAGAAGCAAAAATACAGGAGGGGGGGATTTTCAGACTATTTGCAAGAGAGGAGTTGAAAGAAGGTGCCATGAGACAGACTCCCACAGTATTAGTAGAAATGATAAGAGGTTTGAGACAGAGTGCCCTCAGCTAGAGAATTGGTCCTAATACCAGAACCACACAGAAGTTTGTGAATTATTATTTGCCAAGGCTGGACATTTTATTTAAACGAAAGCTGGAATTTGGAATTGTGCTAGATCCATGTTTAATAATAATAATAATAATAATAATAATAATAATAAATTTTATTTATATCCCGCCCTCCCTAGCCGAAGCCGGGCTCAGGGCGGCTAACAACAATAAAACAGTACAAAAGTACAGCATAAACAACATTCTAAAATCATTCATTATAAAATTAATTAATTCTAGCCACTGGCAACCATTGGGCCAGAGCTCCGCGAAGATTGCCGAGGGAGGGAGTCAGGCTGTGCCCTGGCCAAAGGCCTGGTGGAACAGCTCTGTCTTGCAGGCCCTGCGGAAAGATGTCAAGTCCCGCAGGGCCCTGGTCTCTTGTGACAGAGTGTTCCACCAGATCGGAGCCACAGCCAAAAAAGCCCTGGCTCTAGTTTCTTAATTGTGGGCCACACAATACTTGACCAGCTCCTTTATCTATAGTGTCTTAAAGCATAAGTGTACTTCCCAATTGCTATTGATTTCTTTCCAGCCAAAATGTGTTCCCGGGATCACCTTAACATCTTCAACCCTTGTTCTTTACCAGTGCTGATGCTTCTTAGCACCACACACTGTTGTGCTGCTTCTAAACTGAGCCAGTGTGGTGTAGTGGTTAAGAGTGGTAGACCCGTAATCTGGTGAACCAGGTGTGTGTCTCCGCTCCTCCACATGCAGCTGCTGGGTGACCTTGGGCCAGTCATACTTCTTTGAAGTCTCTCAGCCCCACTCACCTCACAGAGTGTTTGTTGTAGGGAGGAAGGGAAAGGAGATGGTTAGCTGCTTTGAGACTCCTTCGGGTAGTGATAAAGTGGGATATCAAATCCAAACTCTTTTTCTTCTTCTTCTAAACTAGGCTTCCAAAGTGCTTTACTTTGCCTTTGCAACCTCAGTTGAGTAATAGGAGAAGTCCAGGACCACCCGGGAGAAATTTACAATAAGAGGAGTAAAGGCATGCCAGCATCAGTCCTTAAGAAGCTGGTTTAGCACTGGACTCACTTAGAATCATAGAATTGTAGAGTTGGGAGGAACCATGAGAGCCATCAAGTCAAGCCACCTGCAATGCAGGAATCTTTTGCCCAACAAAGGGCTTGAACCCACAACCCTAAGGTTAGGAGTCTTATGCTCTACCGACTGAGCTATCCCAGCATATGAGGGAGATCTGCAGTAGGGGCTCCACCCATGTGGTTCTGGGTTTCTCGCATTACCTGAAAGTGTGGGGAGGATTAGTGTTGCAGCAACAACTGGAATGCCAAGGAACCTATGTTAAATGGGCACCACACATTCATAGCCAAGCTGCAAAACTGCTCTTTCATCCCTTAGATTGATCATTGTGAGTTCTGTGGAGAGAAGGAGCCAGTTGTTTTTGCAATGTAAGCAGGTAATTAAAAAGTGTATCCCTTGCGTAAGACCTGGGAGTTTGGCCGTTATAACTGAAGGACTTAAGTCAAAAAATATCACACCAAATATGTGGGAAACACAGCAAACTCAGATAGTCAAGGTATTTGGGTAATGTTGAGGTAGATTACGAGGGTTCTGCTGTATGGCAAATAAGTCAATTACACGTTTACAAAGAAAAGGAGGAAGAAACTGCAGGGAAGGGTGATCCACCCCCACACTGGTGATCTGAATTTATGTTGAGAATTCTGTAGTGTTGCATATTTGCTCCACCTGGTGGATCTTGCGAAAAGTATCTTAATCCCTGTTAATGATAAGTGATCACATTTGGAGCTCAAGCATATTAGCCATTTGTATTAATAAGGGCACTGTAAAATGCATTTTTGTTTTCAGAAAAAGAGAAAACATTAGATAGTTTTGCTTGCCCACACTCGGTCATTGCATTAATCTTTATGAAAGCGTAGCATTTCCAACCAATTAATGATAACAGTTTACCCCCAGTCTCATCTAAAGATTAGCAATTAAATTGTTGGAATGTATGGCTTTTTGAGGTTATGCGTGATCATTTAAGGTTGCCTTCCCCGCTCCCTTGCAAGCAGACAATAATTAATGAGCTCTCCTGATAAGAAACAGCAATGCGGTCACAAGGATTGGTTGGTAGTGCAGAGGTGGTCTGAAAATCTGTGTCATTAGCCTACCTTGCAAACATTGTTTTACTCGCAATTCTGCAGGACCTGGTTATCCTTCAGTCTCCCTAATTTTTCTCCTACCGTTATTTCCCTGCTCCCCCTCCTAAATTATACATTGTTCCCCAACAGAAGGTGAAGTTTAGAAAACAGTATCTCCATATGCGAGGGATTTTGAGACCTTTTTTTTATTGTCTTTAAAAATGTCATTCACAGTCCTCATTAGCATTTATTGTTGCAAGTGTAGAAGCAGAAAATGTGAAATTGGTATGTCATGAATAGCTCCACAGAGCTCTGGAGCCCTGAAATGTTGCCTGCAGTGTGGTGTGGGGAAGACATTGAGAGCAAGCTGTCCAGATGGCTGCCAGCGCCGAGCAAAGCTGCAGGTTTTTGTCTCTGGTGCCGAGAGGAGGGAAAGTTCACTGGAGCATACGCTATCACCCCTTGCATTTTAACAAAACTAACTCGCTATCTGTCAAAACGGGGAGGTGGTGACACTGGAACAAAACAAAACAAAAGTTCTCAGTGGTAATGTTGCAATCTCCCATTAAAGGCTGAAAGAATGTCACAAATATCAAAATGTTTCTAAGAGGGGAAAGGGAATGTGTAATATTTATATAAAGGCAGAATTTCCTAATTAGACCTGATGATGCATAATTACGTTGGTAGGTTTCCCCTGAAATGGGTATTCTGCATGCAGGGAGGAAATGGATGAGGAAGCTTAGTTTTAATAGCACTTTAAGTCCAAATATAGGAGATTAAAGTCACTTGGGGGCTCTGTTAGTATCCCAAACTTGATCTAGTTTTGAAGCAATGGATATTAGAATTTGCTGGTTATTGGAATGTATATTTTGTCTGACTTTACAATATTGCATACAATATTCTATATAGTGGAAAGTAAAATTTGAGGCCCATGGCCAACTCTGTAGCAGTAGTTCTTGCTGCTGTTAAGAGGCACAAGTTCCTTGGTATGCTTGATCGCTTTTAATTTTCAGACTAGAGTACAAACTTTATTGCATATCCTCTTTCAAAACGCAGCCCACTGTTGTTCTCATTTTACAGGTGGGAAACTGAGATGCCACCGAATGCTTAAAAATAGGCTTCCCAGATAGTATAACTTTGGCCCACAGTATATGAATAGGTATTATTATTGCTCTTTTTCTTCCACAGGAAATGTTATGAGCACCTATGATGTGAGGCCCAACTGAATTTCTCCAAGTTCACAGAATTTTTGCATTTGGCTCATATTCCTGTTATCACTTGGTGTACCAGACTAATCTGCCAGGACAGATTCTCTCCTGATCTGATAGCTCAAATGATGGCCTGCCTAGTTGATTCTTTTATTAAACATGTGCGTTGATTTTAACTTAATCTCAGTTCTATAGTTTTAGGACTGTTTCTCACACATTACATTCAGCCAACCCAGGATTGCCATCATGTCTACACTTGACAGAGCCAAATCCAGTTCTGTCTTCATCTCTTGGGTCAAGACATTTTGCTGACTAAGACACAGCAGCAAGTACTACCCCCACCCTAGCTGAAGTCTTAGCAACTTATTTGGGCATCTGAGGCTGAAAATCCCTCAGGTTCTTCTCTTCCTTGACAGGAAAATACAGCAAGAATAAATTAAATAGTTTACAGTGGGCTGACTTTCCAAAAAAAATCCCAAATCAGCTGCTTGAGGTTACTGTCTCATTTTATGTAATGACACTCAATGTCAGCCATGATATCTGTTCACATGTTTACACACAAGTGTTTGTTGTATTCATATTTTACCTTTTTTAGACATACACTTAAGACTGTTCATAGGCACACATCTAGAAATAAGGTTTGGTAGGTACACCCTGGATCCTATCCCAACATGCACTCATGAGTTGACAAACTAAATGCAACTTCTCTTTCACACACACACACACACACACACACACACACAATTCTCTAAAGTAAATGTGTAAACAGTTTCCCTCTCTTCATTTCACTCTGCTATATGATCTAAAATCCCATTGTAGCTATTTTAAGAAGCAGAGTAAGCCTTGCCAATAAGGAAGTGTGTAGGGAAAACTCTTGGCATTATCTGGTGAGTATTTTTTTAAAAAATGTGTACATTCAAAGCTGAAATCATGTGTCACTAGTATTCTAGCAATGTTTCTGAGGAAAGATAGGGTTGTTGTCATTTTTTTAAAAAAGTTTTAGTGTGGTTATTGTGTCATGGCAGTGCTAAAAAGAAAAATCAATTATTTGTGTGGCTGATCTCTGTTGGAACATTGCTGTATTACCTTAATCCAGATGCAGTATTTTAAGACAAGTCCTTGCGGTAAGAGGACACAGATTTCTCTTTTGTAAAAAAATAAACCCAAACCCAAAAACTGTGACATGTAAATTTAATTCTCATCTTACTGTTTTGGATTATTATTATTTTAAGCGCAAGGAAAGTGACATAAACGTATTAGAGAAATACTGTAGGGCAGCACAACCGCCAGCTGTATGAAATTAATACATGTATTCATGTGGTAGTGTGTTTACTGTACATCACGTTGACAGTCTATTGAATAAAGTTAGGAAGGCATCCAAATAGAATCTCCCCACAAAAAACTCAGCAGCTCATGTATTAGGTGGGTTTGCCTTGTCAGTAAGATTCCTTGTGAAAACACTAACGGCTTCCAGCTGGGTGGAAAATCAAATCTTTGGGGTCTGACAAACTTAGCAGATCAGAATTTGAAAGCCCGGCTAATGCTCTATTTTTACTTGCCGTTCACCCATAAAAGATTATTTTTCAATATGTCAGCCTCATTTGGTGGCCGGTGGCCTGAGTTTGAAAGTGGAAAAACAAGTGAGGAAATCTGGACATTATTGAGTTCGCCCTTTCTAACTGGTATCCCACTTTGTGGAATAGCCTTGCCTGGAGATGAGGGGGTGTCCGAATGACCATTCATCAACGCTCGTTGCCTGATCATTGAGTGCCTTCTCATTCAGTTTATCAAGCCTTGCACATAAAAAGTCAGAATAAGCGTTATTCAGCTTTGTTAACGCCAAGTAGGAGTAAAATGCTCCATTTGAACCCATTTTGCCCTTGGTTTTTCACTTTGTTAATGCAGTCCTGCTTAAATGAGTGCCTTTATTGGGTCAGTTAGAATATCTGAAACTATTAATTGTCCTGAACTGAATAGCTGGTGGCAGGCCAGAACAGATGGGGTAGAAAACTATTTGGTTGGGTGTATTGCTTTCAATTAGGATCAATGAGGTTTCAATGCCTTTGAATTAACTCACTTAATACCGACTGTGTGAAGTCACAGTTTATCACAACAGTCTGCTAGGAAGGGAGAGGGGAACTTGCAGAGGCCTGCAGAAAAGCTTTGAGTCAATTTCTTCCTTCGCTGCTAACAAAGAGCTTTCATTAGCTGCATAGGCAGTTGAGAGGACTCTAGTCCCTGTTGGTAAGTCAGGTGTAAGCAAGAGAAAAATGCCTGCTTCAGAGCTGGAGACTGCTATCCTGGACCTGCACACTGTTTATTATGCTTGCATGTCCCATTAATTTCACTGCACATGATTGCGCATAGGGTTACAGGCCTAATGCTCTGGCGTATGAGAACATTTCCCCCCTATGGGTAATGTGATGGAATAACAACTATCTAAAGTCCAAAATAAATCTAATTTTGCAAATGGATATTTTTTTGGGGGGTAGGGTGGAGGCCTGGAGACAGCCTTGGCTGTGGGGAGTCATATGGGATCATTTGACTTTATTTTGTAAGCAGTTTGATGATCTGCAGGATAATTCACTGGCTAAATATACACAAGATAATAATCTTTTATAAGATAACCTCAAGCCTGTTGTGTTGTCTCTGGCATATAATCCTTGTATGATGCAATGTTCTTTTGCATGTGAAAATACTTCTTTTGCTGCAGTCTTTTATTCTGATGTTTTTATCTGCTGTGTACAACCAATAGAGAATGGTAATTTTTTAAAAAAGAAAAGAATGGTTGACATTGATTGTCCATCACTGTTACACGTTTTGGCCTCACTTTATTTTATTTTATTATATTTTTTTAAAATAAAATAACTAAGTGGTACAAAAATTGTTACAGTAATCCTTAAGTGGCTGCATTAAAAAAAAATCCAGTAATATTTATTTGAGGAGGACTGCCAAATGGGTTGCTGCTTGCCTCAGAGTATTAAATAATGAGAGGGGGGAAATGATTCCTGCAGCTGGCTGCTTGAGAAAATGCTGAAGTAGTCTCAGATGCACTGGCATTCTGCTAGGGCCCCTTCCATAAGTAGTCTTCTAGGTGAGAATCTCCAGGGATACAGTTTTTGTTGACGTGGATCAATTTAAATGGCAATTACTGTAGTCAGATAACAGCTTAAAAAGCCCTTTTACACATAGAAAAGATGCATAATCAGATGGCATATGGTAGTGTTCAATTTTCTGAGCCATAGCTTGAGGATTTACAATGTACTGATATTAAGACCCACTTTTAAAACTGAATATTGTACCATTTTATTGAGATATGTTGCTCTTTAGATTTATTATTCCCCCCTCCATTTCTACAGCTGCTTCTCAGCTTGTACATTGATGAAAGGTTGCTTTTCCAACAGTGAAAATGCCCCCCTCCCTTTCATGTGAAGTATAGCTGTTTGTGTGTGTGTGTTTTAAATAAGAAATAACGAAGTCGTGGTCTCTCTTAAACAGTATATTGAATAAATATTTCCAAAATCTATTCTTTCCTTTTTGTCTTCTAAAGTTAGCTGCCGGCAATTGTAACACCTTCTGCTTTATAAGACTTGCTTTATCTCCTAGATTCATCAACAATGTATTATATGAATCCTTGCTACGCTAGACATCTGACCAAGATGAGCACAGCGTTGCCCTCTAAATAGATGCCATTATGTTATTAGGGCTGGCACGAAGGAACCACTGAGCGTTTTTCCTTCCCCTTAAAAAAAAAAAAAGGCAACCTTGAAATGCAACAATAGTTGCATGACAATTTAGCGTGTGCTTTTATACACGGACACTGTAGTTGTTAGGTTGGCAGTTTATTCAACGTAAACGACTTTGCTTCTAAATGCAAATTGTGCCCTGAAAACAATTTTTTATTAGATGAGGACTGAACATTTTTATGATTTGAGTGCCCTGAAGAGGAGGAGAGAATGAACACAAAACATATAGAGGAGACGTAAAAGAAGGTAATAAGATCTAAAATGATTCCTCAAACATAGAAACATTTAAGAATTCTTCATCTCCTTCCCAGCCCCCAGTAGATTTACAGTGCCATTGAACGTTTGAACAGAGAGGCTCAGAAAGAGAGGAAGAAATAAAGCTGTGAAAATGTTTGTCTCTTGTTTTGGATCAAAATATGTTTTTCTTGGGGGGCGGGCGGGCTTTAGAATACAGTTGCTTTTCCTGGAATTTTCTGTAAGCCTAAATGTGTTGCAGAAGGGATGTGACTCAGGCATATGCTTCTCCTATAAGGCAAAGGATGTTTTACAAAGGACTGAAGAGGGACTGCTGAGAGGAAAATAGCCAGCTTTAGATAAAGCACTGTAACAAAGACTTGTAGTTTTATGTATCATGGTGTCCATTAAAGCTTAATAGGGAAGAGTGCATTGAACCTAGCCAGGCATATGTTATTCATGTGAAGGATAAACATTTAAGGGGAGTGCAGAAACCTGGAGGACGTGATTGTTTAGCTTTTGAAAAAAGCTTTGCAGGGAAGATTTTGTTTTCATCCCCCATGGATCACCATGCAAGGTAAAGGAAGAGTAAGCGGCAAATGTTTGGAGCGTATCAATGCTGGAATCCCAGGGGGGTTAAAAGCATTGTAGTAAAATGAAAGTGGACTGCCTCTAAGTGTGTTCTATTTTATACATGCCACTGAGAAGCTGACAAAAGGAATGATTTTGATACTCTGTTCGCTGTGATAAAATGACACATTGATGGCAAAATTCTCTCCCCCCCCCCACTTCTCCTTTAAAAACACACACACAAAACAAAACCCAAACTTCTGTGCTCGCGCACATTGCGTACTTTAAACCGTAGAAGCAATCTCAAGATTCCCTCCCCCCCGCATCCCCCAAATCCACTGGAGCTGAAATTTATAGCTGTTAATTGGGGGGGGGGGGAGAGGCGCTGGTTTTAATAGACGCTTTCTGTGAGAGAAAGGGTTAACTTTTAAAGAGGGAGAAAATGAATAATTCAGTGTTCGGTGCTTTATCACTCTGCATTTTACTGTCTATTCTTTTGGTCCTCTGGAACTTGCTGTGAAAGGTACAGTACGGGGAGTCAGCTGAGGGGGTTGCGATAATTTGCACACACATCGCTGTCATTGTTCTGCCTGAAGAGACGGAGCTGGGTTCAAGGCCACATGTGCTCCTGTCATCATTCACATTTCTGCTCCAAGTGCAACCCAGAGTGTCAGCTCTCCATCTGTCTTTGCCTGGCAAATGCAGGCGCCCAGCATCCTGCCTCCAGCTACACTGCCACAGCCAGTTAGGATGGCCCTCCTTGCGTCTCTCTGCTCATTCCAGAACAGGAGGCGCTGAGTCCCAAATAAGCCTGCTTTGGGGAGAGAGCCTTTTTGCAGTGGGTCTGTTTAATTCAAGATGCCTGGTGAGTGATTCTCTCTCTCCTCTCCCCTCTCTCTCCTCTCTCTTTCTCCCCACACCCCCCTTTCTCCTTGACGGAAATGAGAAAGCTCACAGTCATTTTATAGTTGGATTTTCTCTGATAGCAGGAAGAATGCATAAAGACTGGCGTCTGGGAAGAGCGGTTGTAGAGGCTAATTGTAGCATGTGCGTGGAGAGAGCTGTGTATATATGTATGTGTGTGTGTTAAACTACTCGGTGCGTAATCCATTGCAATTCTGAATACGAAATGAAGAAGAGGCAGTAGCAAATCTGCCTGCCTGTGGGTTGCGTGTTTCTCAGAGGGTAGGGAGAGAAATATATAGCTTCCATCTATCTCTTATGATTGAGCTGTACTCCTGTATCTGGAAACCTGAAGATTTATCGGGAGAGATGACTTGTGTGATCATGGGGAGAGCACTGAAAATGATCTCTTTGAAAAGCTGCTTATGCTAGAGGAATGAAGTGAGAGGGAATACAACAAATTATTTCAGACTTCGCACTTAAATCCGCAGCCTTTAGCTGCCAGCAGCTGAATATCTGAACTGTGTTTCTCCCTTAAATCTTACGTATTTCTGCTGAATGGGTGAAACTGTTGTGGGAGTGGAAATTTTTAGCATGTCAGTTTCCTCCTGAAAATATTATCCTTGGATCTTGACCGCTTGCTTAATTGATAAATGGCTCTGCCAGTGGAAATATTTCTTCTGTGTAGGATAAATTATGTGAAGGGCTTTCTCGAGGGTGTTTGGTGGGGGGGGGGCGTGATTTGTGTGTGTGTGTGTGTGTGTGTATGTGTGTGTTTCAGAGAGAGAGGATCTTTTATAAACTAAGAAAGAATGGATTATTTGGGTGGAAAGGTTTTTTGCTTTTTTAGATTATAGGTATAGTTAAAGCAACCTAGGGGAATTAAATTAAAATTTATTTATTTTTTAAATAGCAAGCTTTGAGTGATCTGCAGTTCTTTTGGGTGGGAGAAAGAAAAAGGGACTGCCTTTGCTAAAGTGTGTGTACTCATCACAGATGGTGTTTTGAAACCATATCTGCCAGTTTTCTGTGACCACAGTTGTATGTAGGTATTGCCAGTTGTTTGGAGAATGCTTTTCCTTTAGGATGTGGCTGCACGGTTATATTCCTTCGCTGGTGCGTTTCTTGTCACAATTGCAATCCTAGAATCAACAAAGTGAGGCTCTGTTTGCTCAGAGCACAAGGCTAAGAGGATTTGTATGGCTGGAATATGGGGAAATTAATTTGCATAGATGACAACGGGAGGACTAGGAAAAGCCAATTTTAACCCTTCGGTTGTAAATGGGAATTAGCATATCTTGTATTCTGAAGGATGTAGTCCTCATTAGGAACATAGCCGGGACTGTCGTGATTCTTCGGTGTGAAGAGCTGCATTGTTTTGTACAACAGAAGTGTCTTAAATCTAGGCATGTGAGCATGTGCATATGGGAAATGGTTGCTTACTGTTTAATTTCTGTAACCTTTGCATGCACTGGGTCTTGGGGATGGATCATCTTGCAACTTTTAAGCTGTTGTGGAGGGTCTGGAGCAGGCGATTTTGAAAACTCATTATTATGCCTCTGGTCTCAAATTACTTAATCTACCTGCTGGTTAAATTGTCATGCATCTTTAATAATAAAAAAGGGGGTGCTGGGCTACACGTGCACCAATGTACACTTATCAATGCTGTCAAACTTAATAATTACATAAATTTTTAATTGCCAGCCAGTTCTTAAAGTGGCAGAGAAATGGAGTGTAGAGCCCAGTGTTAGGTCTCTCTCTCTCTCCTTTCTCTCTTTCTTATCTCCCTTTCTCTCCCTCTCTCTCTTTTAATGTCAGCTCTGAGTGTTAGAAAACCTTGCACTTGGATACAGAGAATACACTAACAGCTGTGACTGGGAGCATGTGCCAGAATGGAGATACTTGAGCAGATCTGACACTTGGCTATTTTTGACACCCATCTGTACTTCTCTCCCCCCCCCCCTTTTAGGATGCACTGCCTCTCAATCTGTTCACAGCATATTTCATCCTTTTATTATTGTGTTGTTGGTATTCCCCCCCCCCCCAACAAAATGGGCATTATTAGCCATCTGGGAGAGATTTTGTATTTTAAAAATAAGCATATTATTTTCAGGAGATTAAAATGATGCGTATTTTTTTTAATGTAATCTGATATTACGCCGTTGCAGTTTTGTGGGTGTGCACATGCACTGACTTTTGAGAAGCATCCTTTGAGGCAATTCAGACACTCGGGATTCTTGCATTTCTGGAAATACGTTGTGTTAAATGTCCTCTTCTCTGGCTTTGTGAGCAGCGAGTGCAGCCATAGCATTTTCCTAAGGTATCACTTCAAACCTGCCAGTGAATGCTACTGAGTGTGATTGGCTATGAATATTTGCTATATCTTGGGAGCCTATGCCTGGGCTGCTGCTGCTGCTGCTAAGAAATAGGAGTGGCGTAGATGTCTCAAAATTCATTTAGATATGTGGAAGGGAGCGTTATGACGTGCTTTGCAGCCAGAGATTTTCCCGAGCCTTGTGTAGCTTAGTTTTCACTGTTAGGGAAAAATCTGTTTCTGGACTGCATCATAACACAGTGATGGTTGGAGCACATGGCAGACAATATATGAAAGAGAAAAATCCCAGCCTGGTCTTCTCCCTGATATACTAGACTTCTATATGCATGGAATTACTATTTTTCTCTTCACATGAGAGTGTGACGCCCTAACTGCAATCTGAAGTGGTGCAGCCCAGACACAGGTTTTCCATTGTAGTAAGAACTAAGCCACAATTTATGGTAAATACACTGGTTTAAAATGTATCTAAAAACACGCATCTTTAAGGCTGCGATCCTGTGCCCACTTACCTAGAGGAAATCCCATCAAACACAGCAGGTTGCAGACAACTAAATTCCGCTTGGAGTAGACCCATTGAAATGAATGAAGCTAGTTTAGTTGTGTCTGTTGTTTTTAATGAGGCTGTTCAGAGTATGACTAACATTGAATACAGGCCAGTAGTGCTTACTTATGAGTAGACCTGCCTAGGATTTTGCAGTATGCAAGCTATATAGTGCTGTTCATACTCTAATAAAGCGCGCACACGTACACACAAAATGCCAGCAGCAGTTAATTTCTCTTGTGTGTATTTGTTCTAAAATGTGGTGTGTGTTTTTTTAAGTTACAAGCCTACCAGTCATTTTATCGTACTTTCAAAGAGCAGATGTTGGCCTACAAAATGCTTTATTATTGCCCGTGGCAATATTCAGGATGGTTGCCTTAAAAGGACAACCACTGATCACAGTCATTGTAGCCTAGAAATAATGCTGTTCTTTCAGAAGATGGCCAGTATTAGGTCAGACCACCCCTTCTTTACTTCTGCTCTCCAGATGTGGCTGCAACTTTTTAAGTTCATGTTTCTAGGGGGAGAGGAAAAAAAAGGTTTGTTTTCAGAATCTGGTTTTACTTAAGACATCTCCATCCTGGAGTGCATTTCATAAATTGCCCACATATTTTTCTTAGCAGAGAACTTAACTGGCTATAATTTTTAACACATGGCCACATCATGTGATATTTTCAAAACATTTGCACACAGCTTTAAGAAGGGGTCCCAGCAGAAATGATCCATCATCTCACAGCCGGCCCATTTTTAACAGTGTATCTGCATTTTCCATTTAGCAGAGCAATATATTATTAGCTTACATTTTGGGTAGTAAAACATTGCATTGCTGATTGTAAAACATGGACTTTATTATCTGCTGAAAATTGATTTGGCATTTATAGCCACTGTGTACTAGAGAGGGCTTTCTGGTTTTAACATTAGTGCAAGCAAGTGATGATATGTTTAAAGAAATGGGGACACAATTGCCACAGAGGTTCAATTGTTAGTGTCTCAGCAACATAACCTTGGGATGATCCACCTGTTTGGGAGGCGGTTGTTTGTTTTAGTTTATGTATGTATATAAAGACTATTATACAGCAAACAGCCTTAAACACCATTAACTTGACTCAGTTCAGTTTTAACTTGCCGTTGCTATGCTTTTACTTCAAGACAGCTCAGTGCTTTACAAAACAAGTTTTCTGCCAATTGTGGAAAGTATGTCTGGAAGTATTTAAAGGCCTGCAACAGCTAACACTGCACCACTGTTTTGGTCATCATACTTAATGCCTTATTCTAAGAGAGCAGTTCTGATAGTGCATAAAAGTTCCGACAAATGCCTTTGGCCTCATAGATCCCAGGAAAAATGTATTGGAAGTTGGAGAAATCAGTCTAAATATTTTTCAAGGAGAAATCAGTCTAAATATTTTTCAAGCTGTGTTTCTGTCCCCTTTCAACTTTCATGCTAGACATCTAATCTTTTCTGAGTGTTTGGTGCAATGGGGGGCAGGAAACATAAACTTCATGTTTGTAGTGTGCCTAGTACGTTCTAAGTTAGTGCCATTATTTCAGGAACGGCAGCATGAAGTCTTCCTTAATAAAGGACACCTCCCAGCACTATGCAGTTTAACTTACTGATATGGAACCTAAATGACTGTGTGTGTGTGTGTGTGTGTGTGTGTGTAATTTCTTTATTTATTAAATTTACAAGCTGCACTTCACCTGAAGATTGCAGGGCGGTTTACAGCACATTAAGATCAAGCAGGTGCCTTCACTGTACTCTTTTTGACATCTGCTAAAAACATTAGCGTTTAGAAAAGCGTACCACAGGTGCTTAGAAAGTTGAGGTAATTTTAATCTGTTTCAGTATTTTAACTTTTGTACGTTTTAAAATAGGGTTGCAATTTTTTCTTGATTTTCTTGTGTTATTTTTTATAAACCGCTTTGAGGGTTTAGGGTGGGGGTTTTTTGCAATCAAGCAGTGCATAAATAAATAAACAAACCGATACACTCCCACAGCCCAACAATATCTAGTGCAGAATCTTGGGGGGTCCCCAGATGCTGCCGGGACCACAACTCCCATCAGCCCTTGCCAGTGGTCAGGGATAATGGGAGTTGCAGTCCACCAACATCTGGGACACCCCTTCCAAGAATTCTGAGGTTGTGGGGGAGAGGCTGGCAGGCAAAGGTGCAGTTCCGACGTGGACCATTGATGGAGTATGTTTCCCTCCAGACCAGCCTTTCCCAGCTAAATAATAACACGAATCTTTCCCAAAATATAATATTGATTGTCCTTGAATCTTCTCGCCACACTTGCCATCCTCTGCTGCCACACCAGTGTGGACCACCACACCTTTTGAGAAGCACTAGCTTAGCTGGTTTTGAAGTGAAGTTAGACAAGTTCTTGTAGGATAAGACTCTGAATGGCTAGTCATTATGGCCACATATACTACCTTAGGGATTGGTGACACCATGCTTCTGAATGCTAGTTGCTGGGTAACAACAGTGAAGGAAAGCTGTTGTCCTCATGTCCTGCTTGTGGACTTTCCAACAGCATCTTGTTGGTCATGTTGGAAAACAGGATGCTGAACCAGATGGGGCTTTGGTCTGATCCAGAAGGCATCTTCTTATGTTCTTAGGCACGCATGCCACTTAGTCAGTCTTTCCCATTGCACTGAGATATGTTGTATTTCTATCTATTCAAAATCGTAGTACTTAAGTTTGAAACTCCCTTGTTTTTGCAAGTGTGTGGTCTTTGACTTATTCTGAATTGGGGTGCAGCCCCCTCTTTGGGTATTTATTGTTGTGTTCATTTTTGATGGTGGTTTTAACGATTTACCATGTGAAGGTGCCCTGTGCTCCAGATTGGCAGAAGGATGGGGTACAAAAATATTTACAGTGGTACCTCTGGTTACGTACTTAATTCATTCCGGAGGTCCATTCTTAACCTGAAACTATTTTTAACCTGAGACACCACTTTAGCTAATGGGGCCTCCCTCTGCCGCCGTGCCGCCGCTGGGCGATTTCTGTTCTCATCCTGAAGCAAAGTTCTTAACCCGAGGTACTATTTCTGGGTTAGCGGAGTCTGTAACCTGAAGCGTCTGTAACCTGAAGTGTATGTAACCCGAGGTACCACTGTAATAAATAAATGTGCACTTTACAAATACATTACAGTGAGGGCCAGTGTACACGTCAGTGCCTGCAAAAGGCCTCAGCAAACATCCCCTCAGAATGTTTGCTCTTCCTGTTCAGTTCCTGTTTGCATGGTCTTGGACTCTCCTACATTGAATATGCCTCCTTAAACATAGCTACATTTCACTGGATGGCAGATGTAGAAAGAGCTTCTCTTTGTAAGCCCTCCAGAAGGTTTTTGATAACCAGCAGAATTGGTGAAATCTCTCCTTTGAAGAACACTTTGTTTTTAGCGGGTGTTGGGAATGTAGAAAATATGTCCATGGTGGTGTGTCTTGCCAAATGCAAGGTGGTTCCCTTGTTAAGGATTCAGAAGCAATACAAAACACAAGTGAGTGAGAAGAAGATTTCATTCCTAAATAGCAAGCAATATATATATATATACACCAGGACATGCACTTCTATCTGCCACTTAGAAGCTCCCAAGAAGTGGTGAAGTGACTCCCCCAGGTAGCCTAGATTGCATGGCCCTGCAGTCCGTGCACGAGCTTCTGAATCACCCTCTCCAAAGCATTTCAGTGCCCCAGCCTTCAATAACAATTTCCAACATTAAAGAAGGTTCCCAGCACCAGTGGCGTAGCGTGGGTTGTCAGCACCCGGGGCAAGGCAAGTAATTTGTGCCCCCTAACCCGTGGATTTGCACCCCCTAACCCGTGGATTTGCGCCCCCTAACCTGTGGATTTGCCCTAACCCCAGATGTTGCGCCCGGTGCGGCCGGCCCCCCCTGCACCCCCACACTACGCCACTGCCCAGCACTACTCTCTCAGACTGATTAAGGCAGCTGTGTGTGGAGCTTCACCTTCTCCCAACTGATTAGGACATCAGAGAAGGTTCTCACACCTTCAAAACCTTAACAGCTGCCAGGGAGGGGGAAGGAACAGAGGCAGGAAGGGTAACCATGTTAGAATAACTGCCTCCTCAATATACAATTGGTCTTCTGTTTGGGTTTCCCCATACATCTTTGATAGTACTATTTGGACGTGGAAGTCATCAACATGTTGAGGCCATCAAATGTCACACATGCGTATACAAAACCTGCTCACCGTTTGCTCCAAGAAGGGATAGCATTACTTTAACATCTTTACACTATATCCTTTTTACCTCTTTTACACTCCTCTCTCATACGAGCATGCAAGTTACTACAGGGTGGACTTGATTAAATTAATTTAAACCACGTGTCTTCATCATGCCTCTGTTGGCTTGTGGCCATACCTGTAATGTTTAATTCCCAGATTTTGACATTTAGGAATCTAAGCAGATCAATTTGTCCTTACCTGAAAGCAACCTGGCAAGAAAGTAAGGGATGCATGGGGGCTACTCTTCCATCAGATGTGTATCGTTGCGCTGCTATTCATGCTCAACTTCTTTCCTTTGGGCCAAGGACAATAGACTTTTGCTTGAAACCGTCTTACATCTGGGAGAGTTAAAAGAGCTTGTGATTTGTAAACTGGATGACACGTGGAAAATGTAAAAAAGTAAGAATGTAAGAAGGTCATCCTACCAGGAAATTCACCTGTGCATGTCTTGTTATGGCAAATGGGACCTGTGGATGAGCACTAGCTTTGCTCAGGAATCCTCTACTGGATAGTGCCCAAAGTTCATGTCTTAAGCTTTTTCTGTGCTTCCAAGCTGTCGACTCTAAAGTCTTTGGTACCTGGCTTGAATGCATTTATATAGCAGCACTATAACTTTCATGCATGCATGACAAATAATGGATCATGAGTGGCACATGTATTTTGGCCTATACGTTTTCCCCTGGCTTGGTTTGTCATCTTCCCCCTCCATGATTAAGGTTTTTCAATTTTTCATAGTAATAAAATCACCTAATTTTTATAATATGACATGGTTTGCAAGTTCTAATATACTGAGATTTCTCATTTATTTCTGTATCGTGGATTTTTATTTTATCCCTTTTTTCTTTTCTTTTTTACTTCTAAGTGCTGACAATTTGCTTGGCACTTGCAACATGCATTTGATTTAACACTCCCGGCTAGAGATATTACTATGCATATAGTTATGAATGCTCATTTGATTTTTCTTCCTCCTCCTTCATTTTGCATGCCTACCACATGGGCTGTGTAGATAGACTGCTTTGCCATTCATAACATTTGAAATGTAGGGTTGAATTTAAAGTGCACTCTGTGCATGTTCTTCTTGCTAATGTCACTGAGAGGCCTGTATTCTGTATCCAACACAAGCCACTGGAAACATACAAGTAGGGCATTTGGCTAGTTTATTTCTCTCCTGCTCATCATTGCAAAAAGCAATTCTAGTGTGGGTAACACTAGATATACAGCAAATGACAACATAAATATCAACATAAAACAGCAGATAAATTACAACCTAAAAAATACCTGATCTGACATTATGCCTCCCACCTAGGCCTGTGCAAATAACCAAGTCTTTACTTGGTACTGGCATGATACAATAGCCATGCCCATTCATTCCATTTCTGTCCCAGGGATGAATGAAAAAGCCTTTTTTCTAGACTATGTTACTATTGCACGTGTTTACATGCATGAAATATGCATGGAAAAATACATATTTAAACATGGATTGCTAAACATACTTTCTCCCAGTGTGCACATTTTTTCATACAGTATTTAATGTATTTATTTATGATATTTCTAGCCACCCTTCACCATATGGTCCCAGGGCAGGAATACAAACATCCTTGAAAATGGTACAAGTCAATAAAACTGAAATCACACAATGTTAAAGCAAATAGCCAATAAAACTGACAAAATCAAACTCTGTCAGAGCAGGCAACCATCACTATCTTCTGAATGGCTCATTAAAACCTTTACCTCTTGACAGGGGCCTGGGCAAAGAGGTGTGTCTTCACTTGCCAGCATAAAGCCAGAAAACTGTGTCAGTTCCAGATGCAGGTCAGAGGGGAGGTGGTTTTGACCTGACAATTGCTTCAGAACTGTAGGTGACTTAAGGGCTCGTACACATCTCCACTCGTTCTGTGCCTGGAAAGCAGTTTTCTCCTTGTCCTGTGCTTTCCATGCATTCGTCCCAGCAGTTTTCAGTTCTCACCACTGCTCCCCCAGGGAAAACTAACTTTTTAATCCTTAATTGGGACATGCACCAATCCATAGGAAACCTGATGGGTGTTTGCTCTGATTCAGCAACAAAGATCTGATTTCCCCAAGGGAAAGCCCATGGGACAAGCAGACTGGATGAGCCCAAAGTTCTCTAATTTGGGAGGTGTGAATCACGCCAGTTCATGTCCGAACTCACTGAAATCTAATTTCTCAGCCAATTCTGTTTTCGCTCAGAATGGTTACTTGAAAAGGCCATTGCTAAGTCCAGGAGTGGGTAGTTTTTAGGTAGGCACTCACCAAACCCCCTTTCCACTGAGAAATGCTATGGTCTCATCAAAACACGAAGAACCTAAGAAGAGCCATGCTAGGTGAAGCCAAAGGCCTGTTCAATCCAGTTTCCCACAGAGGCCTAACTGACACACATACACACAAAAACACCTTGAAAGTTTACAATTGGTATTTGGCATACATTTCTGTAGCCCTGGGTTCATAGATGCCACAGGGCATAGAGCAGGCATAGTCCCTCCAGATGTTTGGGACTACAATTCCCATCATCCCTGACCACTGGTCCTGTTAGCTAGGGATGATGGGAATTGTAGTCCTAAGCATCTGGATGGCCGGAGTTTGCCTATGCCTGGCCTGGAGTATGCTGCTGCTTTCTTGCCCACCGCTGCTCCATTTGTGCAGTGGAGATGGGAGAGAGATTTGGTTACAAGCCAGCTATAAAGCTGCTATTCATTATTATTTTTTACTGAGCTATAAGCAAATAATCTTCTAACAATGTCTGTCCTCCTGCCCCATCATAACAATAACTACCTCATTTCCATCAGTATTTACATTATCTATATAGGTCAAGGTCACTCATCTTCAGTTCTCTCTCTCTCTCTCTTCCTCTCCATTCAACAGCATTAATAGGCATTGGTGGTGCATATTTTTTAGAACAAAGACGTCAATACATACATCAAAAAGGGAACACACACACATGGAAGAAGCAACAGGTAATCAGCATCAAAGGGTTGGGCTGTTGTTTTTCCCAGGTAAAACATCTCACTGAAAGCATTATTCTACCCCTGTCACTTTCCCCCTCTGCCTGGTGACTTTCTTCAGTCATCTGCAGTTACATGCTTAGCTGACATCTAGTTGTGCACCTGCTGTCATGTGGTCGCGCTGTGAGCAAATTGCTAGCATTTCTGGGAGAAGGGGTTTTCGCACAGACATTCTTGGCAGTCATCAGCCATGTAGCCTTGGGTTGTGTGTGTGTGTGTGTGTTCGTATTCACACATAATTTTTATGCTACTTTTCCGCTATATAGCTCTTATGCTGACTTTATTCTTTAAAACTATGAAACAGTAAAACCAATAATTTAAAACTGGCAACAGAGAGCAGCAACTAAATCCACTACACTCTTGATTTCTTCTGGCACAATTCTTATCACCATCCTGTCTAAAATTTTACCTAAAATTATAAAGTACTGAGACTCAGCTCTGGTGATAACAAATTGCCTGGGACTCTTTATATACTTGTATCTTTTTTCTACTGATTTGCTACACAAGCAAAGGACAAAGGTATTTGCATCTGTTTCAGAGCCCCTCCCTGAACTCCACTGTTGCTATCTATACATGTTGTTTTTCTTCAGCTCTGCATCTGCCAAAACATGCTAAGCTACTATTTTTATTTATTTATAAAATTTGTATACCACCCTCCATCTGTAGATCTCAGGGCAACATAAAATGGCAACATAAAAAGAACACAAAATACATAAGCTGTACTCCTGGACCCACCAAAAACCACTGGGCTGTGCCTGCAAGCTCTGCTGCGTGACTCTTGAGAGCTCTGTTGTGAACGGGGATGTTATGAGCTCAATAATCAGCAAACACATGACCCTTTCTAGTTAGAAGCACCTTAAACAGTAGCAGCCAGTAGAGTCAGGATGCAACAGTTGGATCAAGTTTGCTTTCTTTGCCCCAAAACCACTTGAAGCCAGTCATTCTCACTGATTTTATACCAGCTGTGTATAGGATGCTGTTAATTGTCCTTATATGTGACATCTAGCCCAACATTGTCTACCCCGGGGTAGCCAACAAGTTGCTATGTGGATGCATGTTGGACTACAACTCACATCACCCCTGAGCATTGGTTAGGTTTGATTTTGTAGACCAACAACATCAGAAAGCACCATGCCTGCTCTCCTCAGACTACTCTATTTGGCAGTGGCTCTCCAGGGGCTCAGGCAGCAATTCCTTCCCATCATCTGCTTCCAGATCCCTTCGGCTGGAAGTGCTAGGGATTTAATATTCTTCTTTGTGATAAACAATCTCTGGACTCCCCAAGATTTCCCCCTCCACACACACACAGTGCAACATAGGAACTAATTTGGGAAGTTGATAAGGCAAGGGTGATAGTAGCAAGACACTTGTCTTCCAGTAGAAGGAGGAGGGAGGGGAGAAATTGTGGTTAGTGAGCCAGACACAGTTTTAACATTCTCTGAGATGCAGATGTGGTCTAGGTATTCCAATGCACAAAAACAAATGTGCCCACTTCTTCAGGTGTTTCAGCCATGAAGGAGCAACACAAGCCCTGCCCGCATTATTGCTTGGCTTGTGTCTGCTTCCCTGTGTTCTACTGCATCTTATATAGTGCACAGTCTTTTCCATAGGGGATCCTCACGCAATTAAGACTCCTAATCTAAAAGCACCCCACCCCTTGAGGCCTTTTCTGCTTGTCTTGCCACATTGTTCTGAGAAGCCAAAAGAGAGCTTCTGTCTTATCTGGATTCAGTTTCAGTTTGGTGACCTTTATTCAGTCCATAACAGTTTGTTAGCTCAGGGCATGAATTATTTCTTTTGCCTGCATAACTCCAAATAGTCGAGCAAAAAGAATAGATGGTGACATTGGATGAATTCCTGCACTTGTGATTTAAGGAATTGTTATAAATGTTTTATACACACACACACACACACACACACACACACACACAGGTCCCATTTGCACCATATATTTAAGCAGTACCATGCCACTTTAAATAATCATGGCTTCCTGCAAAGAAGCCTGGCACCTAGTTTGTTAAGGGTGCTGAGAGTTGTTAGGAGACCCCATTCCCCTCACAGAGCTACAATTCCAGAGTTGCCTGGGAAGAGCTGATGGCTGTTAAACCACTCTGTAACCTGTAGCTCTCTGAAGAGGAGAATAAGGTCCCTTAGCAACTCTCAGCACCCCTAATAAACTACAGTTCCCAGAATCCTTAGGAGGGAGCCATGACGGTTAAAGTTGTATTGTAGCGTTTTAAGTGTATGGTGTGGATGTGGCCAACATGGGGCAGAAAATTATTTTACGGAGACCATTGTTCTTTGTGATTACCCATAGGTCTTTAGTTTGTGAGCACCACCTTGTGGCTTGATGTTTTAGTAATCCAAGCTGTCCAAATGTGTGGCTTCTAATTTTTCATCTCTAGCCAACCCCCATGTTTGGGATGAAGAAGTCCTTTTTTTAAAAAAAGCCTATTGCCATCCCGCTCTAGCTCTGAGGTAGCTAGGAGGCGACAACACTTGTTTATTCCTTAGATCAGCACACACACACACACACACACACACACACACACAACAATTCCTTCTAGATGTGCTTGGTTCTGGCACAAATCTAAGGGGGAAAGTTTCACTTCTTGAATCTTCAAAAATGCTTAATAGTTTTGTCAGAAGTGTTTAGCATTTTTCGGCAGTAAGTGTTTTTGCTTTCTTGCCACTCTAGATATACAATATGTACTCTGATGGATGACCCAGTGGGGATTCTCCTTCTGAAACAAAGGCTTGCTGCATCAAAATCGAAGTAGCTTTTTTGTCACTGTGATCAGCAACTGTGTTTTAAATATATCCTTTCCGTCTTGCAAATCCGATATATGTGTTCTTATTTAATTTTGTTCTATTCCTTACTACAACAGAGTCAAGTAAACATTCATCCTTACTGCTGTAGTTTGAATGAAACTCCTGCAGATTTTGTCCTGAATAAGCAATCTCAAGCTGGCCTTTTATTAATCATACTGATCCAATATTTTAGTGCATTTTGAATGTCACAAATCAAACTGAATGAAGTAGACATAATTCACAATGCACAAACATAAAAAAACCACTTTGCTTTTTATTCTTTATTAGATTGTGAGTTTGAGCAACTATCCTGGGTTGAGTTTTTAGCAATGTCGACCTGATATTAAGATTTTAAAAATCTGGACAATGATGTTATATATTAATTAAACACTCTGAATTGCACAGAAGGGTTGCTTGTTTGCATTTTTGGTCCATTTTGAAAAGTGGATAGGTGATTTTACCTATCAAACTCATTTTTAAAAGCATGACCGTTATTTAAGTGGAGCAAGAGGGGGCTAGAAATTCTGATTGTGAGCCTGAAATAATAATGACCTTGATCAACTGGCTCATGATTCTTAGACAAATTACTATCAGTTGGATAGACCACTAGGATCTACTGGAATTCTGAGCCCATATAAAGGATGCCAGGGCTGGCTTTCCAATTAAGAGTGAAACAGCCAGCCCGGGGCCAAGCTAGACATTCCATTATTCTCATCTTCAGCCATGGTGGTCATGATTCTATACAGTGGTACCTCGGGTTAAGTACTTAATTTGTTCCGGAGGTCCGTTCTTAACCTGAAACTGTTCTTAACCTGAAGCACCACTTTAGCAAATGGGGCCTCCTGCTGCTGCCGCGCCACCAGAGCATGATTTCTGTTCTCATCCTGAAGCAAAGTTCTTAACCCGATGTACTATTTCTGGGTTAGCGGAGTCTGTAACCTGAAGCACATGTAACCCGAGGTACCACTGTATTTGACATTAAAATTTCTTCTTTGTTAAATATATTTCTTTCATTGTAAGTAAGAGTCATAGGAGAGCTTATTTTTAATTGCAGTGCAGGCAGAGGGTCCAACACTACCTGACACTACAGTCGTAATCCGGCTCATAAGCTCTCGCTCTTGTGGATGCCGAAAATTAATTTTTTAAAAAAGAAAATCAAGGCTACAGGCATGAGTAACATCATACCTAGTTTGGTCCTCAGGCACCAGATGTTGGAGGGGGCAGGAAGGGTTGTTGAGATGTTGGTGGATGCAGTTGTGCCACGGGGCGTGCCCTGCACACACACCCCAGCCTTGCCTGCTGGCCTCAAGCAGGGACATGGATGCTGTCGCATTACCAGCTGAAGTAAGATTCAGCTGCCAGCTTCTTGGATTGGAGAGGAGGACTGCCATCTTGTCCTTCTGCATTGGATTGGCTGTGATAAACCTCTACAAAGGTTTTGCCTTGAGCCTAATGGTGTTCTGTAGAGTTTTTGAGGGGAACTGGAAACCCCCCAGAACATGTCATTCACCCAATATGCATGCCGTTTGTTTAGCCCCCCCTTTTTTCCGAAAACGGGACCTGGGGTGGGGGTGGGGTGACGGCAGAGGATGCCACATTGCTTGTGCATGATTCAAGCCAATTTGTGCTAGTTTGAAACCAAATGTATCCCCCCCCCATCACCTATCATTTATCTTCTCCTATTATCTTCTGTAGTTGGTACTCTTCAGTAAGCACAGCCTGACACATTTTGTGGCCTTTACCTTATGAGGTAAAATATATTGGAGAAAGGATGCTTTGGCACCACCTGCTGAAGAAGAAGTAGCCCTGAAGACCCAGGGCTTTGGGAGCAGGTGATAGATGTTAAGAAATGCCTAAGAGCATGGGCAAAGCTAAGGGACTGCAGTTTGAAGAAAGGAAAGGAAAGGAAGGGGGAGGGGGAGGGGGAGAGGGAGCGAGAACAGGAGCATTAATACATCTTCTTGAGGTTTGATGAGACATCTACTGCCTACCGTTCCATCTGGTGCTTATGATAGCATGGCATATTAGCATGCTGCAAGTTCATAATATATTCAAGGCAAGAATGCATCACTTGCATATTAATTGAGGCATCCTCTTTCTCAGAGCCGCTTTTTGCATTTCAATCATATTTATTCCTTCTAAGTCATAAACAGACGGAGTGGTAATGGGTTTTCCTTCCCCCCTGCTTCCTTTATCCAAACTGCACAACTGCTGTGCCCAATGTAGCACCAAAGAGAATGTTCTTGCATATTAGGGCAAAGGGCTACTGTTGCCATTGGTCAAGGAACAAAAGGCCACGTTTGATCTTGTCTCATGTACTTTGCACCCTGTGTATTGACGTTCTCACTTTGCGGCTGGTTAGCGGGGAGAGAGAGCGCCTGATACACAAAC
The DNA here is from genome assembly GCF_964188315.1 of Podarcis muralis. Classification (NCBI taxonomy): domain Eukaryota; kingdom Metazoa; phylum Chordata; class Lepidosauria; order Squamata; family Lacertidae; genus Podarcis; species Podarcis muralis. The sequence continues at coordinate 26,551,046 of NC_135662.1, forward strand.
CCACAAACCTACAATCAAGTGTGAAGGGTGTGTGTTGCATATTGCAAATGGGAGAATGGAAGTCGAGAGTTTGATAGCAGTAGATACAAATCACGAACTTGTGGTTCAGTTTGTGAGTCTCTATTTTGCACCACCCCTTACAGGCTTGGAGCCTATACAACACCATGCAGTTTTCTCATGCCTGGAGGAATCAAAAACTTAACTACACACAATAAGTATGTCAGATGTTAAACAGTATTTGATGCTGGAAACCTTCATAGTGCTCCTCTGGGAATGCTGGTGGAGAGCAAGTGTAATAGTTTCTCCAGCGCAATCGTCTCCGTAAATTCTGTTATGATTTACATTGGTTGGTGAGGCCTTGAAATGAATACATTGGATAACGGTCACTTATCATATGGCCATCCATGAAATGCCACAGGGCATAGGTACTTTGAGTGTAGGAGGTAAAGGTAAAGGGACCCCTGACCATTAGGTCCAGTCGTGCACGACTCTGGGGTTGCAGCGCTCATCTCGCTTTATTGGCCGAAGGAGCCGGTGTACAGCTTCCGGGTCATGTGGCCAGCATGACTAGGCCACTTCTGGCAAACCAGAGTAGTGCACGGAAACACCGTTTACCTTCCCACTGGAGCGGTACCTATTTATCTACTTGCACTTGCACATCAAAGTGCTAGGTTGGCAGGAGCAGGGACCGAGCAACGGGAGCTCACCCCATCGCGGGGATTTGAACCACCGACCTACTGATTGGCAAGTCCTAAGTTCTGTGGTTTAACCCACAGCGCTACCCGCGTCCCTACTTTGCTTGTAGGAAACACAGATGTAAAAATATTCTGAAATGGTAAGCTGCTCTGAGAGCACCTGTTGAAGTTGTGGAGCAGAAGTTAAGTAGGTAAATAAAGAAAGCATCCAATCTGTTTCTACTGCCAGTAAAGCTCAGTTTGCTGCTCCTTCCTGGTTGAGGAACCATCCGGGCCAAGCCACTCTTCGCTGTTTTGGCTGAGTGTTGCAACAGATGCCACAAATCTCTCTTCTCCCCTCCTAGCTGATTTGTATATTGCATTGGTGGGAACATTTCTCAAGGGACTTCACAGATAACAAGGAAGCAAACACATTATACTGTTGTTGCCATCTTAAACAGCACATAGGAAACTTCCAAGTGCCAAGAAATCCTTTCATCTATCTGATTTGGGAGGAGGGGAGAGATTTCAAGCAAGCCATCTTGCTTTCCCTGTTTTCTGCCTGTATACTTGAGATCCATAACTATCAGGTGATATATTCCCATTGACAGAAGTAGATGATGCTTAGCAAAATCTTTTTCACTTAGGATGCAATCCTGCGCCCAGTTATATACTCAAAACCATAAGTCACGTTGCAGTAAACTGACACTGTATATGAGTTGGGAATTTAAATACAGCTCCCTGCTCGAAATATGTATTTATTTACTTACTTGCTTACTTGCTCAACTTAAAGACTATTTTACATCTATAATGGCTCCCAAGGTAGTTAACAATGCAAACAAATTAGAACAATTTATAATTTAAGTTCTGGTCTAAAAATAAATTTACAAAGCAGTAAGCATAATGTCAGGTGTTTATAAAGTTAATCTAATAGTAGCAATAACAGGACAATCAATTCAGAGCTCAGTGAAAGCAAAACATGCAAGTATTAATACTGCCACTATTACTGTTAGAATTAATAATGTGAGCACCCAGAAACAGAAAAAAACCTAAAAGCTCACAACAGTTTCAAAATACATTTTTTGATTCAAAAAACAAAAGCAAACTTAGGTAAAGGAAGCAGTAATCCAGTTTAAAATAGCACTGGAGTTTCACATGTGTTGCATGTTGAAATAAAAAGAAAATGTTTTCATTTTCTTTCTAAAATAGAGCAAAGATGGTTCCCGATGAATCTCCATGGGAGTTAATTCCCACCTGTCCAATGTGGTTGCCATATACCACTTATCAAATACAAAATAACACAGCATCCTCCTCGGTGTTAATCCAAGTCTACCACCTTTTTGTTCTATGGTCATAATGCCTGATGTGGATAAAGTTCCCATTTCTACCATAAGTCCACTGAAAAGTAGAAACGTATCATCTTTCAACACCTCAGTCTAAACTCTGACCAGGAAGCTACATTGTACTGATTGATTGATTGATTGATTGATTGATTGTATTTCTTACCTGCCCTTCATCATAAGGTCCTAGTCTATGTTGCGTAAACCAAAATACAATGACAGAATAATAATCAACATACCATTAAAAAACAAACAATAGAAATATAAAAACGGGTGGCACCATTTACAGGGAGGACAACTAAAACAATACAATACAATAATATTTATTACGGCCATAGGCCCATACAAGTAAAAACAACACATAAATAACAGCTTGTGTACGTGGGAAGAAAAAAAAAAAACAGCCGCTAAAACACCACAATAACACTAAAATACTATAAAATAGAATGGCATACTACGCCTTAGTTAGCTTGTAGTGCTCCTTGGCGTCGCTTTTGGGTAAGGACAGCGACCAGGAACCTTGCCACTTTCAGGGTCGTATGAGTATCCTTATCCTGCAAGATTTGGGCAAGGTGGAATTTTGGTGGGGTACCCTCTAGTTTCTGTATGATTGATCCCAACAAATTTGCCCGTGGCACATTGAACAGGGGGCAAGTGAACATGATGTGCTGGAGCGACTCCAGCGTCTCCTTATCGCATTCGCACGTGGCGGGAGCTTGGCCCTTTGAGAATCTATGTCTCAGGACGTTGGAGGGAAAAACGTTGAACCTCGCTTTGGTGAAGGCCAGTCTATGGGCAACAGTCGAAAGGGAGGAGAGGTATGATGGAACGCAGTAAGTTAATGTGATACCAATGTTCTGGGGCGAACAAACACCTCCCCCCAGCATATAGTTTCGCTGTAGATCGATGTCATCCAGTCTTTGGCGGATCAGTCTTTGAGCAGTAATTTGGTCTAGTTTTAGGGAATCTGAAGGAGAGATTCCGTAACTCAGGAGTTTGGCATGAATTCTACTAGTCCAAAGGCTAGAGAATTCATCTCGCCATAAGCATTGGACAAGGTAGTGGTTTGGTAATCTATGCCACAATGATAACCAATAATTGAAGACTTGCTTCCACAGGCAAGTTTCTAAGGATGCGATCTTCAGTTCTAGTCGCATGGCTGCGTTACTTACGCACAGGGGGAGCATTAGGAGCCGACGCAGGAATTGATTTTGCAGTGTCTCAAGAGGAGCAAGGTCTGTCATCACGGCCCAAAGCGGGGCAGCATAGGCCAGCACGGCAACCACTTTTGCCTTGAACACCTTTAGGGCCGAGGGAACATGCAAAGCTCCATCCGAAAAAAAGAATCGGAGGAGCGCATATGACAGAGTTTTAGCCTTGTTAAGTAGGTGTTGAATTTGAGCTTTCCACCCCAAATTGTGTTGAAAAATAACTCCTAGGTATTGAAATTTTAGGACTTGCTCAATTTTTGCTCCGCCAAGCTTCCATTCGTATAATCTCCGGCTTCTGGAGAAAATCAGGATCTTGGATTTAGCATGGTTGATGGTTAATTGGTTGAGTTGACAATACGTGGCAAAGATCTTCAAAGCTCTGGTTAGTCCAACACGTGTATAAGATAGAATTACCGCGTCGTCCGCATATAAAAGGAGAGGGCAGCGGTAGTCCGCAAGTCTAGGCGCGTGTGTACTTGGAGATGAGTTAACTAGGGATGCTCGCATGTCGCTGATGAATAGGTTGAATAGACAGGGAGCCAATATACATCCTTGGCGCACTCCCTTGTTTATTGGTATCGAATTAGTGAGGTCGCCCGCAGGAGTAAGTCTCACTCTAGCAAGGTTACCTTCATGGGGACAACTAAAAAAATTGTACTTCCAAAGGCCGGGGTAAGCAGGAATGTCAGCAGCAGCTGACAAAAGATGCGAAGTGTCAGATACACCTTGGGGATGGAGATGAATTTCAAGTTTGGGGCTGCCACAGAGAAGGCCCTGGTCATGAGCCACTTGGACCTTTGAGGGCGGCAGGGCTACAAACAAGGCCTCTTTTGCTGATCTCAGTACCCAAACTGGTGCAACTGGAAGGAAGCACTCCTTCAGATAGTTGGGGCCCAAGCCATTTAGGGCATTAAACAGTTCTTAAGCCATGTTGAGTTATTTTAATAATCATCCTTGAATGGAAGGGAGGCTGTGTACACACCATTCATTTAAAGTATATGACTTCACCCAACGGATCCAGGGAGCTCCACTTCCCAGCAACCTTAACAAACTACAGTTCCCAGGAATCTCTGTGGGAAGTCAGGTGCTTTAAAGTTATGGTGTCTGTGCAGCCAACATGACACGGAATTTACTTCGAATAAATATGCCTAGCTACAGGGAGCAATCTACAAAACTCTACATCCCGGCAGTCATTCTTCTCTAGCTGTCTCAACCGCTGCCAAAATCATTAAAGGCTTCCTGTTTCCATTTCCAGCTCAATTTGAGAAAAAGGTGGTGGTCTTTATTTGGTTTTGTTTGTAATAATTTATACACCATAAAATGTCCAGGACAGCTAATAACAATAAAATATACAATAAAAAGTAATCATTTGATATAACAGTAAACAGAACAAGCAATAGCAGTAAAAAGATAAAGCAATCAGGTCAGAGCAGATAAAAACTCAAGTGTTGCCAGCTAAATCATATTAAGAAATATTTTAAAATGTAGCATAGAGAGCAGCAGAGTTTGACAAAGGCTATCCAACTTTTGAAGAAATTTGGGGGAGATTGCCAAGAGTTGCTGAGCTTTTCTTGGGGTGGGGGTGGCCCACAGTTGTTGAGTTGTTTTTTTAGGAGGGATTGCTGAAAATTGCTCACACAACTAACCTACGCTGCCACTCGCACACCTTGCCTACTGCCACCCTAAGCCGCCAGTCGCCCACCCTATTGCCACAGCGACAGCCAATCAATTTCAGCCCTTGCCGCAGTCACCAATAGCCGCTGACACGTCCAATAGCTGCTGACAATCTCCGGCTCACGGCAGCAACCAGTCCCACGTTCCCCCTATCCAGTATCCCTATATAAGACGACCCCCGATTTGTAACATTTTTTAGTAAAACAAGCTCGTCTTCTACACGGAGAAGTACAGTATATAATTTTTAAAAACTGGCATGGTCAAATTGTCGGGGACTGCCAGAAATGGCTTAGGGGCCACATACAGCTCTCAGGGTGATCACCCTTACTGCATGGCAACCCTTTCCATTTGCTCTCCAGTGTCCAAGCTGGAAACCTATTACAGTGGTACCTCGGGTTACATACGCTTCAGGTTACAGACTCTGCTAACCCAGAAATAGTACCTCGGGTTAAGAACTTTGCTTCAGGATGAGAACAGAAATCGGGCGGCGGCAGCGTGGCGGCAGCGGGAGGCCCCATTAGCTAAAGTGGTGCTTCAGGTTAAGAACAGTTTCAGGTTAAGAACGGACCTCCAGAACGAATTAAGTACAGTATGTAACCAGAGGTACCACTGTATTGCTAGTAGTTTCCCCACTACCTTTATTTTCCTTCTTTTAACCTGCCTCTTCCCTTAAGCAGAACAGTAACAGTGAAAATCTACTTTGGGTGTTCCTCTGTGAATAGAGGCTTAAAACAATATTATAGCCTGTGCTGATGGTTTTCTTCCTCCTCCTTGCCTTTTCTGATTTTTAGCGAAGTCATTTGTAACTGTACCAAGATTCTGGTCATAACTTGCGCAGCAAGGAGCAAAAGAAAGTGCAGGAAACACTGAGCATTCAGGGTGGAAGTTTGATGGCACATGACTGCCAGATTTTTAACAAAAGAATGAGAGGGAGGTGGACTCCCTCAGGACTTTGTGGACTCTCTTTCATTGGAGGTTTTTAGAATCATAGAATCATAGAGTTGGAATAGACCACAAGGGCCATCGAGTCCAACCCCCTGCCAAGCAGGAAACACCATCAGAGCACTCCTGACATATGGTTGTCAAGCCTCTGCTTAAAGACAGGAGACTCCACCACACTCCTTGGCAGCAAATTCCACTGTCGAACAGCAATTACTGTCAGGAACTTCTTCCTAATGTTTAGGTGGAATCTTCTTTCTTGTAGTCTGGAGCCATTGCTCCGTGTCCGCTTCTCTGGAGCAGCAGAAAACAACCTTTCTCCCTCCTCTATATGACATCCTTTTATATATTTGAAACTGGCTATCATATCACCCCTTAACCTCCTCTTCTCCAGGCTAAACATGCCCAGCTCCCTTAGCCGTTCCTCATAAGGCATCGTTTCCAGGCCTTTGACCATTTTGGTTGCCCTCCTCTGGACACGTTCCAGTTTGTCAGTGTCCTTCTTGAACTGTGGTGCCCAGAACTGGACAAAGTACTCCAGGTGAGGTCTGACCAGAGCAGAATACAGTGGCACTATTACTTCCCTTGATCTAGATGCTATACTCCTATTTTAAGAAGAAGTTTGACAGCCATCTGTCATGGGTGCTTTAGTTGAGATTCCAGCACTGCGGGGGATTGGCTAGATGACCCTCGGGTCCCAACTCTACAATTCTATAATTCTGTGGTTCGGATGTAAGGGAAAGACTGTATCTACTTAATGGGGAGAGGTACGGAAAGAAAATGGCATGTAAAATGGCTGAGAAGAGGCCTATAGTATTTCTTAGCTCAGGCACAAGTTTTTACTGTTGGGAAAAAGTTTCAAAATGTCTTTCCCAGGCACGGGGGGGGGGGGGATCTCTTCCTATCACCAATTTTTTTTTGGGGGGGGAGTGTATTTTTCTTCTTCCTGTATGTCCCCACCTCTGCATTTGTTTGCTGCAACATTTGGTTCTTCAGTGATATGTGCTACCTTACACTTGTTCTCCCTTATACTATGGGAGCGATGCAGTGTCACAATGGGCAAGTTATACCTTGGCTTATACTTTGTAAATTTTGTGTGAAAAATAAGCATGAGACGTTGTCATGGTTATTAATTAAATTATTATAGAGGGGAGAGAGAGAAAGGGAGATGTCTTGATGATTTCTGGGCATTCCATGACATCACAACAGTTCAGATACTCAATATAGAGGGTTTGCTGCCTGGATATCTTTTAACACAAACTTGGGTCAGAGTAGTCCTATTAAAATACACCCAATTAAGTATGTAGGTAGTGCTTTGATGTCATATCATTAATTTCAAATATGCGTGTGGTCAGATTTTCAGTTAATATTTAACTACTGTTTTTTAAACTAATTTGGGAGCAGATATTTGATTTTCTTTCTCATTTTCTTTGTCAGTTCCTTGTGGGGCCAGGAAAGTATGTGTTGCCATCAAATAATAAATTAATAAATAACACTAATTCTCAGTATTATAAGAAATTGTGGCTGCATTAAGCCCATTTGCAGGGAGCAAATATGTCTTTGGACGATTAAAAAAAATATCAACCTCCTACGAACTTGAATAGAATTCATTTTTATTAGTAACACATTTAGACCTAGCCATTAACACTTGCAGATGTGCTGATTATTATTATTATTTTCTTACAATGTTTAAGAAAGCGCTGATGTTGCTGAATAGGATAATGGGGGAGGAACCAAGGGTGACGGCGCAACTTTAGTCAGCACTTACAAGAATCTTGAAATGTTTCTTGGTGTCCTACAGTACAATTAACATCTGCACATCTTGCGAGGAGTCACATTTACTGCAGCTGTACTATAGCTTGAATGAAAAAGAAGGGGGGGAGGAAGTGGGGAAAGTCAGAGTTAAAAATGAGGCAGCTGGCTTTCAGCAAAAAGATTTATCATTTGCTCTCATTACAGCAGACCCAAAATAAACACCAGCCGGGCTGTTTACAGCCACACTTCCCCTTTAGTGATAGGCTGATGAAGTCTTTGGTGGGAACAGTGAAGTCAAAAGATATTAAACTGGGAGAGAATCCTACCTCTTAATAGAGGTAGAAATAAGATATGAAGAAGCCTGCTAGATCAGGCCAAAGGCCCATTGTAGTCCAGCATTGTTGTTGTTGTTGTTTAGTTGTTTAGTCGTGTCCGACTCTTTGTGACCCCCTGGACCAGAGCACGCCAGGCACTCCTGTCTTCCACTGCCTCCCACAGTTTGGTCAAACTCATGCTGGTAGCTTCGAGAACACTGTCCAACCATCTCGTCCTCTGTCGTCCCCTTCTCCTTGTGCCCTCCATCTTTCCCAACATCAGGGTCTTTTCCAGGGAGTCTTCTCTTCTCATGAGGTGGCCAAAGTATTGGAGCCTCAGCTTCACGATCTGTCCTTCCAGTGAGCACTCAGGGCTGATTTCCTTTAGAATGGATAGGTTTGATCTTCTTGCAGTCCATGGGACTCTCAAGAGTCTCCTCCAGCACCATAATTCAAACGCATCAATTCTTTGGCGATCAGCCTTCTTTGTGGTCCAGATCTCACTTCCATACATCACTACTGGGAAAACCATGGCTTTAACTAGTAGTCCAGCATAGAATGATAGAATTGTAGAGTTGGAAGGGACCCCAAGGGAATCTCAGCTAAATCATTTTGTTCTGACAATGGCTAACCAGATGCTTATGGGAAGACCCTAAGCAAAACCTGGGTGTAAAAACTCCCTTCCCCACTTGCGATTGCCAACAACTGCTGTTCAAAGGAATACTGCCATGGCTAGTAGTCACCGATTGCCTTATCCTCCAGGAATTGGTCTAATCTTCTTTTGATACAGTCCATTGTCTGATAGAATTTCAAGGGCTTGTTTTGTTTGTAGCCATTCCATTCCTGGCAGATCCAGGCCAGTATTTCAGAATTCCCCTAGTTAATAACAATCTACGCCATCCCGAAACTGAATCTACACTGGAAGGAAGAAAAGTAGTCTGTGGCTGTTTGCAAGGAAGGAACCAGAACATTAAAGCTTACATCCGTTAAGCTTAGTTTGCATCCAGATTAGTCCCAGGTCCTCTGAACACAACAGGGCTGACCTTTCATTGTTGTCTACCCATTTCAGATCTGAAATCACTTGCTGTCAGATTTTTGTCAGCAACCAAATGGAATGATTAATATTACACTTCTACAGAAGAAGAAGATTTGTGTGTAGAAGACACTGGGTTTTTTCTCATTATCATGGCTGTCCCTGACGTTTTGCAAAATGACCCCCCACCCTCTAATGCCCTTCCAAATTTCCTCCTCAAAGAAAATAATTGGCTTAGGAGAAAAACAACGATGACTTTCAGGGATGACGAACAATCCCCAAAATACTTCCCACTGCCCCACTCACGTCCCCCTGCTAGTCATTTCTACAGCTTTAGCCTCTCAAATTAGTTGCTGCCCTCCCTGGAGTTGCCCAAGGGCAAATGACACAATCAGTATAGTTGTAAGTTGACAAATTTAGGGGGAAAACATTTTGAACTGTATGTATCTCTCCTGCACATTTGTAGACACAATGTAAGTTTTTGATGTGGTCAGCCAACCTGGACTGTGAAAAAGGACTGCCTCAATTACATATAGGTGGAAAATTACAGGTTGTAACCAGTGCTGGTCCTGCTCAAAGCAGACTTATTGAAATTAATGACATGACTAATTTAGGTCAATTAATTTCAATTTGTCTACTCTGAGTAAAAACTCTGATACAACCCTAACAGTTCCGTGATTAGGTAAAGGTAAAGGTACCCCTGCCCGTACGGGCCAGTCTTGACAGACTCTAGGGTTGTGCGCTCATCTCACTCTAGAGGCCGGGAGCCAGCGCTGTTCGGAGACACTTCCGGGTCACGTGGCCAGCGTGACACCGTTTACCTTCCCACTAGTAAGTGGTCCCTATTTATCTACTTGCACCCGGGGGTGCTTTCGAACTGCTAGGTTGGCAGGCGCTGGGACCGAGCAGCGGGAGCTCACCCCGCCGCGGGGATTCGAACTGCCGACCATGCGATCGGCAAGTCCTAGGCGCTGAGGTTTTACCCGCAGCGCCACCCGTGTCCCTGCAGTTCCGTGATTAGGTCTTTGTATATTCGAAGGGACTAAATCTGTTTTTGTTTTGGGAGATTTGTATTGTGTTCAATGAAATATATCAGGCTGTTAAATATTTCAAAAACTAACAAAAAATGATATTGCAGATATCAGTTTATCAAGGGCTGCCATATGTCTGGGTTTTCCCCAGACACAACCAGGAATTGGGTTGCAAAATGGCATCCTGGTGGATTTTTGCTGAATTGGCAAAATGTATTGGATGTATGGCAAGTAGGGCGATATTTTTTTATTTTAAAAAAATGCTTTAAAAATCCCAAAGAAAACAACTTTGACAAAAAAAAAAAAAAGCTCAATAACTTTTGGCAATCCTAGTCTACCTTGTGTCTAATGTCACTTTCACATTAATAGAGTTGTGGCTGAGAGCTGCTCTGATTGAGAGTGCTGGTCACCTGCAACCTTCAGTTTAGAAAGGTGATTGTTACTTCCCCCTTCACTAATCCAGTGGGACTAGCTAGTCCTAGGAGATGGAGCACTATTACACCATCACATCGATGGAAAAGTATCTCTTCTATGAAGTACTCCCCGTTGCACTTCCTGTTTGGCCCCCATCGCAGCTTATCAGAATGGAAGCATCCTTGTTCTCTTGCACCAACCTTCAGCAGATGCTTTTGATGTTTCCCCAGTAACTGCAGCCGTTTATAACGTCATAAAATGGATCCAGATATCTGAACTGTATTAGAGACATCTGAGATGTATTAGAAATAGGAAAATATGACTAAAATAACCCTGTACATATCCACTTGGGAACAAAGTGCCTGGCTATATAAAAATATCATATGCCATCCTCTGACAGAGTTATCGGTCTTCGTCAGACTTCAGGAGAAGTGAATTGCGCATCTGGGAAGCAGTCACTGATAATGCCTTGGTGTGCCCTCACTGTCCATATTTGATGAACAGAAGAGTCTAAGAGACAGGCTAAGGGCGGGGAGGAATTGTGGTGGGTTATAGTGGAAGTGAGGGACTTGAAGGCATGTAAGCACAGAACTGAAACCAGGTTTGAACCAAGGCATAGGTAATACAGCACATGTGTTCCTTTAAATTGAAATCATTCCAGCTGGATCGTGCCTTATGTTTTTTCAATAAGCATGCAGCCTTAGCTTAATGCTTGCCCTAGAGAAGGAAGAAAAGTTTGGAAGCTTGAGTTTCTACTAGGCTTGTTCTTAGAACACTAAACTATGGTTTAGCATTTCATCCAAACCTGCCTATTGTCCTTGTTTTCAAATAGTGTTACTTTGATCTGCTTTCAATTTGGCATGGCTCCATGTTCTGTTGCTTCAGCGTGTTAATCCTGGGCACATAAAAAAATGAATTTACCCATTGTATGGGTAGGTAACAGCTGAAAAATTGTTGTAAATGAGGTCTAAAAAGATTTGGAATAAATTTAGTATAGATGATGCATAAAACATGCTTGAGTCATTCATCAAGTTCAACATTTCAATTCTTGTTCTTCTTTACAGTTGTTTTGTATAACTTCCCCTTCCCCCTTCCCACCTGGCCTCATCTTAGATTTTTCATCCCACCAAACCCCTTGCAAATCATCCTTCTTCATCAGACTACCTCTGCCATCCCTAGTTATGTAAATGCGTTGTACAGTGGTACCTCGGGTTACATACGCTTCAGGTTACAGACTCCGCTAACCCAGAAATAGTACCTCGGGTTAAGAACTTTGCTTCAGGATGAAAACAGAAATCGCGCAATGGCATCTCAGTGGCAGCGGGAGGCCCCATTAGCTAAATTGGTGCTTCAGGTTAAGAACAGTTTCAGGTTAAGAACAGACGTCTGGAACAAATTAAGTACGTAACCAGAGGTACCACTGTAAATATTTTTAAATAAAAGCACTAATTTAACAAAATATACTTTTAATAGCACTGTTCTGAAAAAGTTTTCTGTACAAAGCATGCATTTGCTTCTGTTTGAGTAACTCCGTAGAGTGGAGTAAACATTTTGATTCTGCAGCCACTTGTCTTCTGCAACACTACAATTTGTAGGAACCAATCCTCAGGCTGAGAGTGGCACTCGCTGCAAAGAGGAACAGCTGCTACTGTTCCACTCAGCTCTCCCTTCATAAACAAAAGCTGTTTGCGCAAATCTCCATCATGTGTAAACTAACAACATCCTTGAGATGTAGATCCTTTTGTTGTTTCCATGGACAGATCAGGAACCTGCTCATGGCAGAAAACCCTTAAAAATTAAGAGGCACAAATGCATCTCTTACCCCATTCCTTTCTAGTACAGGCAGGTACACACTCACCCCAGAATAATTTAAAGAAGGGAGGGACAGAGAGGGGGAATTTGACATCTAAGTCAATCAGCAGAGTTGGTTGCAACTCAAGCATCATACCAAACCATAGTTTGTACTAACTATGGTTTATGGCGCTTTGAGCTTTGTGAACTTGGACATCAAATCCAACCGTAGTTGGCACAAATCATCCTTTTGTAAACCCACTCCATAATGCAGCTCCTATTTTAGTTTGTCAACCAATTAGTAACAATGGATTATCAATTCGGACTTAATTCAAAGACACAATAGCCAACATGGTGCCCTCCAGTTGTAGTTGGACTACAATTCCAGCCCCAGCCAGCATGCTCAATAGTCACAGATGCTGGGAGTTGTAGTCCAACCATATCTGGAGGGCACCATATTGACTATCTTGCTCTAATACCTAGTTAAAAAGGTAAAGGACCCTAACAGTTAAGTCCAGTTGCAGACGACTCTGGGGTTGAGGCACTCATCTCACTTTAAAGGCCGAGGGAGCCGGCGTTTGTCTGCAGACATTTTTTTCTGGGTCATGTGGCCAGCATGACTAAGCCGCTTCTGATGCAACAGAACACTGAAACCAGAGCAGCACACGGAAACGCCGTTTACCTTCCTGCCAGAGCGGTACCTATTTATCTACTTGCACTTTTTTGGCGTGCTTCCGAACTGCTAGGTTGGCAGGAGCTGGAACCGAGCAACGGGAGCTCACCCCGTCATGGGGATTCGAACCGCCGACCTTCTGATCGGCAAGCCCAAAAGGCTCAGTGGTTTCGACCACAGTGCCACCAGCGTCCCCTAATACCTAGTTATGTTTCTTTAATTATTTTGTATAGTGCCCATTGAAAGGTACATATTTCCCCAAGTTTCCTGAGAAGGAGTGGCTATTATAACTGTGTAAGTCAGGTGTGTGTAAGTGTTGATATGCCCCCAAGTGTGTAATAATTGGCAGTAAACTTTGGCAATGGGATTACTTCTAAAAGGCAGCAGTTACCTTCCATGCTCTTGAGCTATGATTAGATTAGTGGAGATTAGATTTAATATGTGTAGCCCGCTTTTTTTTCTTAATACTAAAAGTGGCTTACAATGAAAACCAGCGAAAATTCAATCTAAAAGCACTAAAATTACATGTTCAATATTACAGTATTAAGAGTAGCAATAATATGCTCCAGCTGCTGCCCCTCTTTCTGCTTGTAGCAGTTTCTGGGAGTCTGGCTCCCCAAGTATTGCTTTCCCTTGGGCAGCTGACTGAAAGCAGTCTCTTTCTAGGCGTCTCCTCATACCTGTGGTCTCCTTTGGGCTGTTCTTGACACCAATGACAGTCATGGTGGAGGAAGCCACTCCTTATATTATCAGAGCCAGGCAATTAAATAAATAAAAATGACTACAACGGAGGGTTCAAAAAATTATAAATCAAGAGGGGTTTAGGGGGAATTGTTGCATCGCTGCCCGCGAAAAGGTCTAACTGATCACAGTCAAGTAGTCAAGAAAAGTTCAATTTATTTTGTCACCAGATGGTACTGTTACTTTCAATAGTATTTCAAGGTATGTTGATCAGCTCTGACATGGTTTGTTTAAGCTTGCTGTTTTCTATATTGACAACACATTTCTCTGCAAATGTGCATTATTTCAGTTTGTTTGAGGGGGAAAGGCATGCAGTTATTTAACTGAACATGCAGCACAGTGAACAGAGGAATGTTTAGTGGGAGTTGTTTTTAAAAACAACCATCGCCTTCCTTCAGCTATGTAGTCAGACTCACCTTAGGATTGGTTAAGGGTGAATATAAGGAAGCAAATCAATTGGCTAATGTGTGTCAATGTCGTCTTCACATCCCAGTAAAGATTGGCAGGGATAATGAATTAGAGATTCTGTGCAGTCTGGCTGTTGTGCTTTGAAAGCCTGAATGCAAAGCTCTGCTCTTTATACACTTATTGTAAACACCAAATAGATGTGCGGTTCTTTTTAATTCAGTTGAATTGCCTTTCAGCTATTTTTACTGGATTCGGTTGTTGAAATGTGTGCACATTTCTAATCACTCCCATACAGGCTTTCTCATTCACTTCCAAGGGCAGGAAATATCTCTTTAGTGCACACAAAGGAATGCACACACAAACAGTGGTGTAGTGGTCAATTTTGAAGCCATCATGGCCAAGACAAGCTTTGTAGGTAACGATGTTTACCTGTGCCTGGACCAAGGAGGATTAGGGGAGTGTGAATGGTTTGGTAGCGCTAGGCACACAGGGCCTTGAGGTACCACAAATATTATTTAGAACTGAGAGTGCGGGGGCACTGAATTTTGGCATTGTAGAGGGCACAGCTGAAATTTGAGACCCCAGTGCCTGGATGTGCCATAGAAGGGTATTGCAACAATTAGCATGCTGGAATTTGAGTGCAATTATTACCTAGGAGTAAGTTCCATTGAACTACACTGGTGGCATAATAATGATATATTGGCTCCGGACTTCAGCTTGCTTAGAGTAGACCCATTTGCAGAACCAAAAACCTGTTTCTTAAGGTAAATATTAAAGCTAGGGATGAGCAATGAGCAATGCAATCAATTTACTGTGCGTAGCCAAAGGCCTTTACAATGTAAAAACCAGGGATTTGAATTGTTTATGGCCCTTTCTGAAAATTCAACTAGCATGAATTTAAGCTACATAGCCACAGTTTTGCCATCTTTTTGTGCATTTTCCAATTCCACTTTCCACAAAACTGACCTCCAGTACAACCCCACCCCTGCTTGCGTTAATTTGTGGCAGGTAATACTGTTCTAGTTGTGTTTTTTCTTATTGATATTCTTCTCATTTGTCAATCCATCTTTCTCTCATATATCCATAACTCCCCTCTCCCCCAACTATTATTCTTAATAAGCTCCAAGGACCTTTGTAATCCCATATAAAATATAAATGACGGTTCCTGAGCCGATGGATATTTAATTTCTACTGCCAGGTTAATTTAATAGATAATTTGTCCTCCATGGAAATAAAATATAGACAAGATGGTATAAAGGATTTACCTGGAGTATCTATAATTGTGGTAGTCTAGAACCAAACCATGTGGCTAAGTGGTTTAGACCACGTTGCAAAAATTAAGGTGCGCATTAGATTCGATGGCACATTTACATTTGCCAGCAAATACCTTTTTTGGTTTCAAAGTTCTGAAAATTGAGGTGCGCATTAGATTCAATGGTGCATTAAACTCGTGTAAATACGATACTATCCACCCCTTACCCTAGGCCCATAGGGGTCAAAGTGTGCTGCAGGCTTCTCTAATTGGAGCTGGTGATGGATCTTGAACTGGTGACCCTATGGCACTGAGAGAGAAAAAGCCTAGGGTCATTCATCACTACAGTTCTTACTGCACATCTGCTCCAAAAATCAACTTGTTTTAACTTCCAGAATTATATATGGAGATGCGCAGAGATAGAACAGTGGTAGTTTGCGCCCATAATTGAAGCCCATAGCAGCTTTCCATTCTTATTAGAAGGTCTGGTTGTGTACAATCTATGTTGGGTTCTTTGCTTTTTCTATGCTGATGAGCTGAGGGATGTCAGGCAAGGAATTTTAAAGAAGTCATTGTTCATCACTGTAATGGTCTGTAATTTTCCCCAGCGGCACATGGTTAAATTGCAAAATATCTTCATATTTCAAATTGTATCCTGAAATGCTGGGATTTTTACATAGAGGAACACGCACACACAAAATTCATCTGAAAAACATTACTCATAGGTCAGGCTGTCATTTCATTTGGAAAACACAAATATGTTCTCATTCTCCATACATTTTCCCCCCTTCCCTTTCCATCCAGTTAAAATTCTCGAGCCAGTTTTGGGGGCAGATTGCCTTGTAATGGTATGCATAACCCTGTTACAGTTTTGATTGGTATTGATGACTGTTGTAACAAAAATCCTTTTTCATTAATTTAGGCTGCATTTTCGGCCTCTGAAAGATATGCTTAGCAATGAGGCCTGGTTAAGTCTTGAAAACTGTTATGAGCAGAAACTGAAAGAAAGTAAGCAAACTGGATGGATTTTTTATTTATTCCGAACAATAGCTGATTATGTGGAGCAGGTGATTAAGTGCCCAATTCTTTTTGCATTGAAAAAGAATGAGATAGCAATGCTACAAAGCTGGTGAGATGTCCCAGGGACGGGGTTGGGTCATGTTGCAGAAAGTTTAGTGCATTTTGCATTGAAGATCATGTCAACTGTTATATCGGGCAGTGTGGTGTAGTGGTTAAGAGCGGTAGTCTTGTAATCTGGGGAACCGGGTTCGTGTCTCCGCTCCTCCACATGCAGCTGCTGGGTGACCTTGGGCCAGTCACACTTCTTTGAAGTCTTTCAGCCCCACTCACCTCACAGAGTGTTTGTTGTAGGGGAGGAAGGGAAAGGAGAATGTTAGCCGCTTGGAGATTCCTTCGGGTAGTGATAAAGCGGGATATCAAATCCAAACTCTTCTTCTTCTTACTGTCTTTTGTTTTCTTCATCTTTTTGCTCACTTACACAATAAAAGTTGCATATTTTTGAGAGGGGAAGTCCTGATTGTTTCAGCTACTAAGGTGTTACAGATACATGGGTGAGATCTTAGCATCCATGCAATGAGTTCCCCATAGCCAGGAGAGCTTTGTTCCCGAGGCTTCTCAAACAGCAGCCATGACTAGCCATACTACTTTTGAAACCAAGGAGACTTTCAAAGAAGTTTGAGGTATAGAGTAGGGCATCTGTGATTCAAGGAAAATCATTCCCGTTAATCACATCCAATCCTGTCAATGTGACTTACCGTTGGATACTTCACATTTCTTAATATTTTGGGGTCCAACCCACCCTCTTACAAGGATTCCTAACATTTTTTTTGTGTATGAAATGAGAGATTCTATTTCATAAAATGTACATACCACTTGATAGTAAAATAATAATAATAATCCCTCAAATTAATTTACAAAGATAATTAAAAGCCAAAGGCCTGATGAAAAGGGAATATTTACCAAATTGAAGATGCGTTGTCGTAATTTTGGGTAGTGTAGCCATTAATTTATCTTTTAAATGCTAATCATTTCCCCAGAAAATTATATCCATAGATTGTACAGAAGTGCAGTGGTACCTCAGGTTAAGTACTTCATTCGTTCCAGAGGTCCGTACTTAACCTGAAACTGTTCTTAACCTGAAGCACCACTTTAGCTAATGGGGCCTCCTACTGCCGCCGCGCCACCGGAGCCCGATTTCTGTTCTTATCCTGAAGCAAAGTTCTTAACCTGAAGCACTATTTCTAGGTTAGCGGAGTCTGTAACCTGAAGCGTATGTAACCTGAAGCGTATGTAACCCGAGGTAACACTGTAGTCCCCTATCCTGGAAATCGTCAAAGTTAATTTTAGAGCTGCTCTGTGTGGTTTTGCCTATATCACCTGATCTTGTCACTTTTTATGAAGTACACCATGATCTGTGGATGAAGTTCATTAATTATTTTAATAAATAATTCAGTTATCATATACTGATAATTAAATCTTACGACAATTTTACAAGATGCTTAATCTCTTAATGCTTGTGTGTGTGTGTGTGTGTGTGTGTGTGTGTGTGTGTGTTAATTCCCTCGTCCCATTGCTCCATATATAATCATGCTATATGATCTCCCAACTAGTATAACCTTATCTTACTGTCTTACTGGTATATTTACCCTATCACAACTAGTTAATAACAAACCAAATAATATGGTAACACATAGGCATATTGAAAATGTTGTTAGTTCCTTTGGACTACATTCCAAAGGAAACAAGATGGCAGGAAAACCAAAATGAATACATTCAGCAAGCTTTAGAAGTACTCTACTGATTTTTCCCTGGGTTACCAGAAGAACACTACTCATAAACAATGAAGAATATTTTTAAAGAATCTTTTATGCCTGGACATACATCTGGAACTCTTTATGCTAGCTAACAGTAAAGTAAATGCCACTGCTTATTATATCCTACGTTTTTTATTTTAAAAAGGAAATTGAAAACACACCACTTGCAGAACTGCTTGACATTGAATTGGCCATTGAAAAGGCATCACTTGCATATTTACATATTCCATATTTTGTTCCCTGCAACAGCCTTTCTTGATGCACTCAAATTGGATGCTTTCCATGTAAGCTGAAATTTTACCATATATGAAAGGCCATCTTGTTTTAAAAATGGATTAAACCATTAAGATACAGGAAGTGAACTAAATGCTTCTGACTATAAAAGCCTTTCTCCACACCGCTTTCCTCTGTCATGGACATGTTTTTCTTAGTGGTCGTTCTCTGTCTCCATATTTATTTTTTATAAGGTTGGAAACACTTGCTGTACATATCACAGTTCACCTAAAAGTTAACTACAGAGTTAAAAATAATTCCCATAATAAGAACCGAATGTATGACAAAGAACAGCTCAGTGTCAGAAACCAAAACAATCCACAGAAGAAACGTCATAATTTAAAGTTGGTTTTACAGCATTCTTTAATTTAGAGTGGGGCAAAATGCTTCTGTGATTAAATCACAGCTTCTAGCTCTTTGCCGCTAAAAGAGAATCAAGAATGTATATTTCATTTTTAAAATATAATGCAAAACAAATGGAGGAGATGTTTGCAGGCTTGAAACATATTTTACGAATTTATCTTAAGACTCTCCTGTTACCAGAAGGTTACATGTGCATAGGCTGAGTTGGGCCTGTTATTTCACCATCTACCCTCATCATGAATTGATTGTGGAGAACGGAGGAGAATGAGTTCCAGGCAGCTCTTTTTCCTCCTTGAATTTTGAGAAGCTGTTGGGTTTAAACCCCGTTTGAAGAGGTTCAGGTTTTTCTCAGTCTTAAAATGCAGCACACATTACTCTAAAGGTCATAAAGCCAAAAAGAACTTGTGCACAAAGGCGATACACTGTGGTTGAACTCTGGGTTGGGAGGGCTAAGGTTTTTGTGCCACGTGCTTAAGATTTGCTGAAGCCTATTACCTGAAACCTGTGTCTCACTGTGGAAGGACGTGTGGATCCAGAATTGACTTCCACAGTCACTCATGGACTCACTGTTAAGATTGTTTTCGTGGAAGACAATCTTACTCGGCTATGAGTGATTGCCAAAGAAGAAGAAGAGATGATTGCAGGGAGTAGACCTTGGACCCAGTGGTATTGGTTGACATTTTGGACTCTGTTTTAATCCAGGTCAAACCACTGTGGTAGCCTATCACAGCATGCTTACTGACATAATTTAAGTCCCAGTGTCCAGTTTACTTATCCACCCTGAGGCCGTGCCTCAGATATTGTTCCAGGTTCTTGTGGCTGGAGCCCAGGATGGCAATGTCTGTGAGAAGGAAGGACACAGCCAATTCATAGATCCTTGATCATGGAACCATGTTTGTGGACATAAAGAAGAAAACTACATATGCCTTACACATCTGTAGCTTCTCTAGACTTCTTTACTCTTCTACTTTCTCTGTTTTCAGTCCATTCAGTACTCTAATTATACAGTGGTACCTCGGGTTACAGAAGGTTCAGGTTACAGACACTGCAGGTTACAGACTCCACTAACCCAGAAATAGTATCTCGGGTTAAGAACTTTGTTTCAGGATGAGAACAGAAATCGTGTGGCGGCAGCGGGAGGCCCCACTAAAGCGGTGCTTCAGGTTCAGAACAGTTTCAGGCTAAGAACGGACCTCCAGAGTGAATTAAGTTCTTAACCCGAGGTACCACTGTAGTTTTCACACTTGTATCCTGAAATTTGGTTCTTGACAGGTGATATTCCTCTCACCCAAGGCTTGTTACAAAATGAAATCATGGTTCAGGGAGACTTTTTGAATGACATAACATTTCCCAGTGTTTCTGTGGTTGTTGGCATTATACTTGAGGTTTCTATTGCTGAGATACTGCAGATCTAGTTTTCTGTCCTAGTGCAGTGCATGTAGGAATGGCGAACAATGCAGCTTTTGAAAATTGTGTTAAAATCCAATTCGCAGAACCAAGAGTGAAGGTTTTCTTTGTTGGCGTCAGTGCTGGTCATTAACTCAGTTCTGCAAGTTTCAAACACTGGAAAGAAATCAGTGGCACAAAAACTATTGTTGGTACCTTTATAGGTTTTTAACCACTCTCTGAAGGATTTGTTTCAAGCCACTATGACTTCTGGTGACTCCCAGTTCCAACAAAAACCTAATTCTAAGGAGATATGTAGACATTATTGAAAATACTCTTAATTAATACATAATTGGTAATTAAAAATAACTTTTAAAGGATTATGAGTTTACGAGAACCAAGTTATTAACACAATGAAAAATGGGATAAATAATATGCAAAATTAGTATAGATCACAGCATCTATTAATGTAACAGAATGTGAACTATTTATGATCTTGACCTTGAAGGCTTCCCCAGGTCCCTTTCTCTCTCTCTTGACCCTGTTCCTTGTCCTGGTGTCAACCCATTTATCAGCTAACTCTAAAATGGGAAGTAAAATGTGATCAAGTGTATGTGTGAAGGAAGGGAGTTGCTGTTTAAGTTATTAAGAGCTGAACTGGGGGATACACTGTTCTTCCTTTTCCTGAGCAACAGACCTTAAGCGGAGTATGACTCTCTTTCTCTCCTCCATATACTGCTCCCTCTCTGCTCACATCCAGGCTTACACATGTTTCCAGATCTATATACCTGGAATACATTCCCCAACACTTCAGTGTGAGTGTTAGCAGAATGAAAACCAGATGGGCCAGCAGTTGCCAATGTTATCTCCTGGCCAGCTCTGGCAAGTCTCTCTTACTCTCTCCTTTCTTGGCATGGCAGAAATATTTGCCTTTATTTAGGAGAGCCTGTATATCTCTCCATGCCTCTCTTCCTCTGTTGCAACATAAGCTGAATGCTGTTTATTTCCTTGTTGCTGAGGTTGGTGGAGGTGAGTGCGAGAAACAATTAACATTTTCATGCTCTTTCCCCTGCTCCTTTGAATTTGTTGTCCTTGCTTGTTAAATATGCGACCGCAGCATAAGCCAAGCGGTTCGTCTTTGTTTGTTCAGTTTACAACACTCATCTTCACCCATGTTTGTAGATGCCGTAACTCTTTGTCCCACAGACTGCAAGTGCTAAATTTCCTATATCTAGATTCATAAGCACTGCTGTTAGGGTATGATAATGAAATTACGGTTCCCATCTTCTGCCCTCCCAGTTGCAAGAATCTCTGCCTTAAGAACTCTGAACAATTAGCATGATTGTCTTTGTAGAACATTTTGAATTGAAATTACAGTGGTAATGGGGCAGTTTACTGCAGTTCATTCAACTTCTTAGAATTTACAAATTCTACCAGGATGATGTTATCACACAAGCCCCAATAATTTCAGTGAGGCTTGCACAAGAGGACAGGCCCAGAACTGTGCATTGTGTTTCTCACCCATTTGTGTTTCAGAAATCCCAAGGGCTTATTTCTCTCTTTTCCTCCCTCCCTCCATTCAAACATGAAATAAGTATTATTGTTGATCAAACTGAACTGCCTATATTTACTTAAACTTTCGGTATCTGATTCATTTATTTTTATTGTCAGTTTCCTTATTTAGGTTATACACACACACACACACACACACACAAATTCAGTGTTGTAACATTTTACATAAATTTATTTGTATATCATACTGCCAAAAGGATAGCACAGCTGAGGAATGGTAGATACAAATGTTTATTGGAATGTAAATGAGATGAATGTGAAACCATAAAGAAAAATGAGGAGGCATGGTATAAAGTTTTTGTATCAATAAAAGTTTGTTTTCATAAAAGCTCAAATATATTTGCCTTACTAGTCTGTTTAAAAAAGTTCACCAAACCACTTGTATGAATAAATAGCCTGTTAAAGTTTGAGCGCAATATGATAATTTAATTTTCTGTTCTGTTCATGTAGATAACTTTGTTTGACATGTGTTTTGTGACACTTGGCCCTTCTTTTCTACCAAGACTTCAAATGGCACAGGATGATGTGAAAATTTAACACAGGCCCAGAGTTGAAAATCTTTTCCCAAATTGTTCCTCAAACGTGGTGAAGGAATGAAATCGCATCCTTCTCACCCCTTAGACCACAAAACACCCAGCAAATCCAACATGCTTAGGTCCATATTAGGTATACGGTTCTCAGATAATATTCAGAATATCAACTGCATTATTTCAGGTTATGTGCACTGGATTTTACAGGCAAACAACCTGTGTAAATGTTATGCTGCTGAGTGCCTCATTACATATAGGAATACAAATAAGATTGTCCAATTTGACTTACAATAATCACAAATTGGGACTAGTACTATTTGATGTTAGGAGAGAACGGTCTTTTCAGAACAATTAACATAGATATATCCCCCAAAGTATCCTTTATATAATTTGTGGAGTTTTTTTGCGGACAGCTAATGGGGAAACAGAGCCAGGAATATTTAACCAAGCAGTCAGCAGGCTTACATCCCAGTCCTAAACCCATTAACTTGGAAGTCTGCCACTGGTTTGTTGGGACAACATGTGTCTGGGCAAAGGCACGGGATAAAACTGTGAGTTGCATGTAATGTTGTCTTTGCACTAGTGGAAAGCCCTAGTGCAGGCTTCCTCAAACTCAGGCCTCCAGATGTTTTGAGACTACAATTCCCATCATCCCTGAGCACTGGTCCTGCTAGCTAGGGATCATGGGAGTTGTATGCCAAAAACATCTGGAGGGCCGAGTTTGAGGAAGCCTGCCCTAGTGAGTAGGTGGGAACAGCAAACATCAGGTGATCCACTCTTCATGATTAGAAGTGTGTTCTGCTAGGACAGAGCTCACCAATGAATACAATCCAAAGTCTATTTTGTTATTTCACTGCTGGGAGATGTACAATATACAGTGATGCAGGAAAGGGCCTTCTCTCTGGGGGGACCTTACTTGTGCAACAACCTCCCCTTAGAGTTATGCTTGGTGCAAACTCTTGTTTGGACACCAAGTAAAAACTTGTCTGTTTGCCCAAGTATTCATAGGCTGGTAGTTTTATTGCTGAATAAAACTTGCTTTGCAGTTTTTAAGGACTTGTGGTTTTAAATGTTGTAGTTTTTATTTGCTCTTTTGGTTGATAGTTCAGGTCTGAAGAAGGAAGAGTTACAAACATATTGAATAACTAAAAACAGTTTTGTTTAGCTAAGCCTACCCAGATGTTTAGAAAATCGATGCGACTCTTAATCGGGTTTTAGTCTATTGCTATTTCAACTTTCTGTCTTAAATTATTGTTGTTAATTTTTTCTTAGTGATAGTTTTATTGTTTTATCTTCTTTGTAAAACACTTTAAGGTTTTTTTAATACAATTAAGTGATGTATAAATTTTATATAATACATAAACACACACACATATAACTTTGATCATGCATTTCCCCATTGTTCCCATACTTCTTAATGTTATAACAACATTCAAATGATGTTTCCTTATTCCAGCACCAGCACTTCATGCAAAATGATGCCCGAACTCTGCCAGAAAGGAGAGCAGAATATGTTATATTATAACCCTGCTATAAATGTGGCTCTCCTTTCTGCGTTCTAGGGCTTAAGTGGTGTCAAAAACTTACCTTGACTAAAAACGTTACTCAGTCTTGAAGCAGTTTTAGCATAGTTTGAGACACTGAAAAATGCTTTATTTGCTTACCTGGTTTTGTGCTGAAGACTTGGTTCAAATGATTTGCTTCCTGGAGGAGGGGAGGAAAATTAAGCAAAATGTTCTGTGTGTTTTAGATCGCATTGAGAAGCATTCCACAATGCCAGACTCACCTGTGGATGTGAAGACGCAATCCAGGCTGACGCCCCCAACCATGCCACCTCCTCCCACTACCCAAGGAGCCCCAAGAACCAGCTCTTTCACACCCACAACGTGTAATTATACCTTTACTTCCTATATTATTTATGTCAGGATTATTGCTGCATGCAATGATGAAGAAATCTGTCATACACACGTATAATTAACACATGTATATGAGCGGTAATATATTATACGTATAGAGATATATGAGGCTGAGTCACATTCATAGATTTATGAATACTTTGAAATAGCAAGTGTTGCTTTCTTGCCCCCTGTAGTTAAAGTTTAAGCCTTTTTTCTGTTGGTGAGAATTACAGAGAACTTTGTTCAAGAATATTTTATTAATTTTTTGATAGTTGCATGGTATGTGTTTCTTATGAATGAGAAGACAAGTTTGCTCATCCTTTTAAACCCATGCTAATCAAAGGTACGCTGGGGTGGTCCTCACCTCTTGTCTTCTTGGCTTATCTAATTGTACACTCTCCCATCCCCCTGCTGAGGAAATCAACCTGTGCATGTTATTTTGGGAGTCTTCTGAAATTGCAACGGGATGGGTTCAGTTCACATAACTAATCTGAACATTCTGAAATGGCGTGTGAACCAAAATACAGCCGTCCCTTGCAATCACTACTCCAAATTTCCCAGTGCAAATAATGCACACAAGGTAAAGTGTGCATTAAAATGCATATTTTTAATGAAACAGACACAGAGAGATGTGTTATATTAGGTAAAATCTGCTTCACAAAAATGTGCATGTAGGCAAAAAGTCATACAAAATTTGTATACTAGTGGACGTTTCCACTAAAATGCTGATTAATTTTCATGAGCGCTTTAAAAACATCACAAGCTGATGTAGAGAACTGAATTCAAGATGGAAAAAATTAAAAGCAGGGAGAACGTGAAATTGACAGATTCACCCATCCCATCTCTCACTAACCAACCTTGTCACTTCCAGGTTTAAAACTGGGTTTTCTTATTTTATTATCATGGGAACCTATTCCTACTGCCATCTAGGGAAGCCAAGAGATGGCTGAATTTCTAATAGAGGTAGCTCCTGCCTCAGCCATCCTAATCTCATGTTCTCCCCATATTTTTTGTCTACCACCCTGTGAAGTCAGGGTTGGTGGGAATTCTGGTTTAAAACATCTGAAGGGCGCAGTGTTGGGAACTTCTGTCCTATAGCCATATGATGACAGTGCTTATCACGTAGCACTTTTTCTCCTATTGTGCCAGTCCAGGGGTGACTAACCTTTGCCTTCCCCAAGTGTTGGACTTCAACACCTGTCATCCCCAGCCAGCTTAGCCAATGGCCAGGGATGCTGAGATTTATAGTCCAGGAACATCTGGAGTGCTATAAGTTAACCATCTCTGTGCTAGTCTGTGGCACAGGGTGGTTGCACTGTTTACAGCTATCTGTTTTACCTCTGTTCTTGGAATACTTAGTTAAAAGTAGCACCAGTGTGCTTATACAGATAACGTATTGCACTTCTGCTATCAGACAATACCTGCCCACTTTATCCTATACAAAGAGGTAATCATTTAAACACTGTAAAGTTTTGTTGCCAGAACAGCAGGTAAGGTACCCTGCACCAGAGCCAGCTGTTCATTCCTAGAGCCATTATCATCACTAGCTCAACTGGGATTTTTTTTTTTTGGCTCAGGGATATATAGAATAAGATAGCTGTTCCCTTAAGGAGCTTGTGATCCAGAAAGCCAATGCCATTCAAAATCTCAAGAAAGGCAATGTTGCCTTTTTGGCTTTTCTCATGAAAACTTGAGACAGAATGTAAAAAGGGAATGGGTCCAATATTTGAGACGGACATTATTTGGGGGGGGGGGTGCAGAGTTCTTCTCCTGTCCTTTTCAAACCCACAAGACATACAAACAGTAACTATCGGTAACAAAAAACAACATCAAAAACAAGAAAAAATTCCGCTCAGCCCAACACTTACTCTAAAAT
This sequence comes from Podarcis muralis, assembly GCF_964188315.1. Lineage (NCBI taxonomy): Eukaryota > Metazoa > Chordata > Lepidosauria > Squamata > Lacertidae > Podarcis > Podarcis muralis. Next base: position 26,577,028 of record NC_135662.1, read on the forward strand.
TCCACTAATTTGAAGATTTAAATGTTCATTTCGGAACCACAATGAAAAATTCCGTGAAAATATGCAGAAAAAAAGTAGGTGTTGGGAACCACCCTGTGATCTTCAGATGAAGTAGTATACAAGTTTAATTAATAAATAAATTTATGCTAGGTTTTTTTTAAAAAAAGCAGGGGGACAAGTTAGGCAGAAGGGAGGTAAGGACCGTAGGTCAATAAAGAAACAGTACTTGGATGGCTTTAGAAGAGGATATGGAGGATAAGACTCTGAACTCTGTACCTCCATGGTCAGGCACAGTATGCTTCTGGACACCTGTTGCTGGGAATCACAGTGGGAGAGACTGCGATTGCACTCAGGTCCTGCTCTCAGGTGGGATCACAGGCATCTGGTTGGCCACTCTGAGAACAGGATGCTGGATTAGAGAAGCCATTGGTCTGATGTTCTTAATACTTCCTCTGGACCTAAAATGTTTATGGCAGTTGACCTATGAAATGTTCAGTAGGCAAGAAGCTACGTCACATCATCAGATGTTTCCATTGAAGCCTGCCTTCGGATATGTTCTGTTACAGAAAGGTATTGAGCTGAATAAGTAAATAAAAATATTTCATCTCTTTTCTTCCCCCTCCCTTTTTAGTAACCAATGGCACAAGCCATTCACCAACAGCACTAAACGGGGCTCCTTCTCCACCCAATGGCTTTAGTAACGGCCCATCATCTTCCTCCTCATCGTCCTTGGCTAATCAGCAGTTGCCACCAGCTTGCGGAGCTAGACAGCTTAGCAAACTGAAGAGATTTCTCACAACCTTACAGCAGTTTGGCAATGACATTTCACCAGAGATTGGGGAGAGAGTGCGTACCCTCGTGCTAGGACTTGTGGTAAGCAAATAATGACAGCGGCTTTAATTTTTATTTGTCTTTCCAGACCTTTGCTTGGAAGTTCTCCTATTTATCTATATAGTCGGAAAAGGGATTCATGTCTAGATACATTTACTCATTTCACTTCCCATCCCAGCCACCTCCCAAGGGAAGTGTTTACAGTATCAGCTATGGTCTCATCCACACTAGTTTTCCTCAGTGCTTTCTAGGTATAGGCCTGTGCTTCTCTGATCCATGTCTGGGCACTTTTCTTTTGGCTCCATTGCTTTCTCCATGAAAACCCGCTCGTTAACGCTCTTGGAAACCCCCCAGAACTTGCTGTTTGTTCCGATTTAGCATTTACTGGCACAAAATGTGATGACGATCGCCAGCTTAGATGGCTCTAGAGGAGAATTAGCAATTGTTGTGAAAGGATAGAACCATCAACAGGTTATTAATTAGAAAAGCAGAACGTGAAACAAACATGTTACAGTGCAGAATACTCCTGTTCAGAGAGCCACTCAGCCCCTTTCCAGCATACTCCATTCCCTCCCTCTCTACTCTCACTTTTTCCATTTCCCCCACACATACACCTGGTGCCCATTAAGTGTGCTCAGTCCTTCTCAGACTGCTTTTGGGTGCTTTCTCCCCTTAGCAACAATATCTGGAGAGCTGTAGGTTTCCTATCATGGGACTAGATGGATCTTTGGAACGATTCACCAGGCTGTTGCCAGTGTTTGGCTTGGTGTAGGGCAGCTTCCTTTATGACCATGCAGAACCTTTGGTCACTTATTCCTTTTTCCAGATGTCTTTTTCCTATTCTGTTCCTTATGTGTGAGGCACAAAACTGATTGTCAGTTAGACATTGTCCTCAGAGTAAACTACTCAAATATCCCGGACCCTGGTATAATCTTAAAACTTGGACAGATAGTGTACAATGGCAGTGGAAAAGGTACGGTGGCAAAGCAGCTGTGCACTGTAACAGATACAGTGTTGATACTTCCTATATTGTGTAATTGAATGTTGTTTATACAATATGAATGTTATTCAGCAGTAACATACAGCAATTAAGAAAGTTACTGTGTGGAAAGTACTTTAGGCCTAATCTCTGTTGCCAAGCATTTCTGTTATTCATCTTATTGAGTCAGATGTTTTTTTCTTTTCTTTCCCCATTCAACAGAATTCTACTTTGACAATTGAAGAATTTCATTCCAAACTACAAGAAGCTACTAACTTCCCACTGCGACCTTTTGTCATCCCATTTTTGAAGGTATTGCACAGACCATTGATCTGGAAACTGTTTTAAACCATATTGTTGCTAGGTCACAGATGTATGTTACAGTTTTGCTTTTTAAGAGCGAGGAAAACGAATCTACCATTTAAGGGCTCCATTTCTTAGTGTAAGCGGGTGAGACTCTGTCAGAGTAACTATTTTATTTTCTCCCACTGCTAACTAGTCATGGAATCCATCAGCTCCCTAATTTATACACAGTACTTTGTACTATTCATTTATAATCCAACACTGACTTCCCTTGGTACATGGTGGAAGATTTGGGAGTTCAGGGGCAGCAGAATCCCTTTTCTGCACAACAAATGTTTCCTGTATTGAAGGGTGGAGAAGTCTTTAGCAAATATAGGATGTGTGGGAGACAAGTTGGGCCAATTTGGTGGGGGTAGGTTTATGCTTTGAGACATAGACTTCATTCCGATGGCACTTTATTCTGCCTTCCTGATGTTTCCTTACCTGTTGATTTCTGCATTTTATGTGATCTTCTCATGGTGGAAAAGCCACTTCTGGAAGTCCGGTGGAATCTAGGGAAAGTTCAGTGCTAATCTCAAGGTTAATTATTTCCCGGGGGGGGGGGGGGAGAGAATCCATTTGCAACACTGTTGACTCAGACAATCACAGTAGTTTTGCCCTGTAATTTCACGTGAGAAAATTTGGGGTGGCGAAATTTGGGGTGGTATCCCAGCATACAGTTCTTTCTTGCTGTCTGAAATTTAGCATGATATGGCAATATAGCCATCAAAGAGCCAAAGTTCCATGATGCAGCAAGTACTGCAGCGTAAAAGAAATGTTAGAAACCAGGAGAAATCGGGACAGAAGTGCTAGCATCAGCACCAGTAAAACTAACACAATAAACCCCACATCTGATCCTGGTCTCCTCCGTGCTGTATTTGTCTTGTATTTGTACCCCCAGTTTTAGCAGGGAAGTTGAGGTTCCCATTGGGTATTTGTATCTGGAAACTTGAATCCGAGTGCTCATCAGGGTTCCGAGGGGATGAGTAGCATGTCATTCTTCTTTTGTTATTAGCCCAGTCAGTTTATAGTTGTTGCAGATTTGACCGCTCCCCAAATCTGTCCATTTTTGCCACTGTACATTGACAGTTTCACACCAAGTTTGTAGTTACAGTAGCACGACCGTGGTGGGACAGTGGTGTAAATCCACAATGTTGACATATCTTTGGGCTCTGTCAGTACAAGTGAACTTTGTAGCAATACTATCTTCATCTTTTTAGCAGGGGAGCCAGTATTGTGCCCTCTGGATTTTTTGGGACTCCTGCTGCCATCAGCCCCACCCTAGCATGACTAATGCTTAGGGATGGCAGGAGTTCTAATCCACAACATCCAGAAGCTGCCACATTGGCTACCCCTGCTTTGGCCATAAGTCAAGGATAGGGTTGTACTCCAAAATGATTGTCATTACTGTTGACTCTGGTGTTTGATATCAGTAAGTGGTCTATTTTATCTGTGAGCCTGTCAACTACCCTCCCTTCTTTCATCCAAGAAAAGTGGTCAATACAAATGGATATGGATTTGTAAATTACAGTGGATTTAAACCTGAGCTCCCTTCACTGGTAGAGACCTTTGGATTGTCATCTATATCCATTAGAGAACTAGTGGAAACCAGAAAACAAATAATGCAGTTCTTCTCCACTACTAAAGTTGGAGTAACCAAAACTTAACAAATTCATTCATCATTCTAGCATCACTTAAACAGGTGAGGCCAGGTTGTCAGTCATTAGAATCTGTAGATAGGAATGTTTGAGGAATTCGATTTTCATAAATTCTGTTGCAGACTTATGCGCTCTGTAATTCACAATGTTACCCATCGACTTTCATGCTTCCCAAATCTTCTGATGCAGTTCATGGCTCAAAAATGTATCAAAATTCATTTTTAAATGCTTATTTCAAGGAGGAATACATTTAGAAATGCATATTTTGAGAGATAAATTGTTTAAAAATAGGTTTTAAGTACAAATTTTCATGTGTTTAAAATAATAATAATCTCAGATTAATGGAGAAATGAGATAGATTTATGAGTGAACAGTTGTAAAAGTGGCAGATTGTAGATAGACTGAGTTGCCCCTCCCTGTAGAGCAGTAATTTAGCTTAGTTTAGCTCAATTTAATTAGTTAAGGCTCAATGTAGATGCAATTTTTATCCTCCATGGAGTACACATGGTGGAATACCAGTGAAAAATAGTAAGAATTCTGACCTGCTTTTTTGTCAGAGACAATCCCCATTAAAGAATACCTGGTACAATTAGCTGAACCTCTAGATTGCTTAAACAGTTGGTCTGGAATAGCACTTGGTGAAATTCATTCTTTCTTACTTTGGCTGGAATCCTATATCCACTTTCTTGGGTATAAAGCCCATTTGCTCAGTGGGATTTACATTTTAGTGGACCTTTACAGAATCGCACACTTACCTACTTTTGATATTCTTAATTCTTTATAGCTAAAGCTTCAAGTAAGAGTTCTGATGAAATTAGCTCTTGTTTGAATGTCTTTGTTCCCCACACCACCTATTGGTTGAAAAACATGGCACCTGATGAAAGCATTCTTGAATTAAGATTTGGAGTGAAAGAAAATGTGTAGGGTTAAGATAGCAAGGTGAAAGCTCCTTAAACGACCCTTTGATTGCTTTGATTGATCCCAAAGCATCCCCCTGCTCACCTGCGAAGGCAGATCTTCCGCAAAGATGTGTGGCTTGGAATTCTGTGTTGAGAGGTTGTTTGTTTATTTAAAGCGGTATATCCCACCTTTTCTGGGTAGGTGGGTTCCCAATCTCAAAGCACTTCACATGGCAGCATTAAAAAATAAATATAAATAAATATAAAATTGAAAGCAAGATGGAGAAAAAGCAAGATGACAAATGCAGAGTTTCCATTCTTCATCTCTCCTTCCTGTTCTAAAAAAGCTGTCTGGAAAAGGGCCAGAAGGAAGAGATTGTTACATGCATGGTAACTGCTGAATCAAGGAACACACACTTTAATCTTTGGTTGTATTTCCATGTGTTCTGTTAACCCTAATATTTTGTCTAATATTCTCCTGAAACAATAATGAGTGGGCTTGATACGTACACAATTTCCTCATACCCACACATTACTTCTTCTTTTTTACAGTAACTTTTATGAGATTAGTTGTCTTTGCCCAATTCTCTGTTTCCAAGCTACCAGTTGTGGTTTTCTCCTTGGAAAATACCTCTGCTTCAGATCTTAATTTGGGCCACTGAACCTGTTTTCAGTTCCCAGGATCAATTCTGTAACATCTGAAAAAAACGATAAAGATGGGAATTCTCCTGAACGTGTACATGGAGTTGTGATTTGCCCATAGGAGTTGTATTTTCTATGGGATTTCACCTGATTT